>NC_135855.1:12243885-12436385 GCF_031162955.1 Sander vitreus | reverse complement strand
TACGTTTCTGGGTCTGCTGTCTAGGTTTGCTCCACGAGAGCCAGAGCGAATTCATCTTGGCTGAGAGGGCTTTTCTGGAGGCCAGAACGCAGCTGAGGGCAAAAGAAGCAAAGAAGCAAACACTGAGGGAGGAGGAGGAGGAGGAGGAGGAGGAGGAGGAGGAGGAGGAGGAGAAAGACAAGGAGGACAAAAATGAGAAGGAGAAAGACCAGCGAGAGGAAGAGGAGATGGCCACGCCTGCATGTCAGTCTGCCACTGTTAAGAAAGGTGAGATGCAGTGGGATTAAAAGCATGTAATGTGTCTTCATCTGAATGAAGTTATGTGTTAGTTTTCTCTCGTCACATGAGGGCAATCAGGCAGCAAACATAAATGCCATTCTTGGAGAGAAAAGCAGGAAAAATAGTCGTGAATGTGGTGATATCTGTATCGGGGGTGACCGAGAAATTGTAATTTGGGGTTTGGTTTGTACTGGAAGTGTTTCTGGTTCCAGTTCTCCTGGATCTGCAATGTTGAAACTCGACTCACATCTTTAACACTACATATACTGCATGATGAAACACACTGAGATGCATTAACATTCAAAACATTCAAACAAATCCAAAACCCAAAATCTAATTTTTCATTATTATTGACATTTGCTATAAAATCTCAAATAACAAGAAAGGGTGCATTTTCAGTGTGAAAAGGACAAGCTGTCAGTTAGTAATGGATTGTAGTTTTTGTTTGATTTCTATCTTTGTGCACTTAATTTAATTTAACATGTTAAAATAAAGAATGTTGATACACAACATCACCTATATATTTTTAGATGAAATCTGTTGGCAACCTATAAATAAGACTTGTCTAATCTCTTCTGTCTGTGATACGCTCATTGGACTTAAGTGCACTTTTTTTTTTTAAGATTATTTTTGGGGGAATTTTCGGCCTTTATTTTGACAGAAAAGCTGAAGACATGAAAGGGGAGAGAGAGGGGGAATGAAATGCAGCAAAGGGCCGCAGGTCAGAGTTGAACCTGGGCCCGCTGCGTTGAGGAGTAAACCTCTATATATGGGCGCCCGCTCTACCAACTGAGCTATACGGGCGCTCAATGGTGGTTTTTGCCTCCAACGGCGCCTTCCAGGCAGCTAACCCTAAACATAACCATTGCCGTGCTGCCTGGGAGGAGACGTTGGGGGCAAAACAACACCAAAGACCTATACGGGTGCCCAACCTAAAGGTCTTTTGGCGGTGACTATGGGTGCCAAATGCTACCTGACAATGTTGCTGTCATTTCTCTTAGACCCAGAGTGTGGAGACCAGGACTCAGAGGTGCAAGCAGAGCCTCCTGCACAGAGTGTCAGCTCCAGATCAGCTCCAGCTGAACTCTCCTCAGAGAACATTTACACAGAGACAGTTCAGTTCCTGCTGCAGAACATTGCCCTGCAGGTAAAAACACACATAGTGGCTGGTGGTTTGCCAAGCTGACCAGCCAGCTGCACTCAGTGGCCAAATAGGAATGAAAACAACCCATAATGTACGACCATTAATGATGCTCCAACATCTGGGAAATGACAGCTGTGGAAAAGACATATATTGTGGGAATCAAAACACATTGTGGAAAAGGGCAATATGAAGTTTTTTTTTTCTTCATATTATACATTTATTGTACAATGTATTTATAATGGCACACTAAAATCAACAATGGCTACTATTGTCAGCAGTAAAAGGTTCAACCAAAATGAAACAACAACATGGCCTTGTTGTGGTTGCTAACAGTTATCAGCAGTCACTGTTGTCCTGTTGTCAGATGGCGGAGCGTGCTCTGTCCCTGGAGCTGCTGTGTTCAGCTGGTGGTCGCAGTGTCTCCTATCTTCTTCATCTGGCGCAGCTGCAGCTGCTCAGAGCTGACTACTGCAGTGCCGCCGCCAGCCTCCAGGAGGCGCTGTTTCACAGAGACCAGGTACTCACACACTTTACTTCTGGCTGCAACACTGAGTAAGGACTGGGTGGAAAATGTGACATGTGCAGTATGGGTCACTGCTTCTGTTTGCAGCAAAGATTCACATTTAGTTTTGGATTTATGAACTTCTTTCACCCCATTGTTGTTTGTATACTATACTATGTATTTACTCTCCTTCTGTAAGGCCTATTGGCAAAGTCAGAAATGTACTCTTTATTGGTAGTGGTGTGTTCATGGATAAAAGACTCATTTTGGATCATTCTTTTCAGAGGATATAGGGACTCAGATTATTTCACTGCACAACCTTTTTAGTTAGGTTTAGTCTGTTAATATTCATGTGATGTGACCACACACGCAAAAGCACCTGATTAAACTAGCATCTCTTCTGAATCCCTGACCTGAGAAGTGTTGCCCACCCTGTGAGCAGGATGTGGATGCATGGGCGCTGAATGGTCACTGTCACTACCTGCAAGGGTCGTTCAGTGATGCCCAGGAGAGCTATGAGCAGAGCCTGAACTTCCTGCAGCTGCCATCAGACGCTCACCTTGTCCTACTCCGCCTGGGATCCATCTACCTCCAGCAGGGGAAGGTCAGACATTGAGACAAGCTTCACTGCTCTCTGATCAGTCAGACAGTTTACTCATGTGTACTGTATCTGCTGATGAATCAGCCAGGTGCATTTCCAGGAAAGACTACACATTTCACCAGTCATTCTTAAACTCTACCAGCCACAGGCATGGCTGCCATGCATCTCGAAAAACTAGGAACTCTACAATACTGTATTAAGGCATTCTAGTCATAGTACATTTTTCTAGAATAGCAAAAAACTCAGGAACAATGGGTTTTCCTGGACACATATTTTAATGTTGTTATTGTATTGCTACACGTGAATTTCTATATCAATGTGAGTGTGTCATAAAAAGAGCATTGTGCTGTAGAAACCAGGCAGTTATTCTTATATTCCTATTTGACATTGTAAAACATCTTGTATGAAGCAACTAACTACAGTGTAATTAAATCTCTTATTCTTATGTTTTTAACTTTCAGTTTGAGCAAGCCAAAGTTGTCTACCTGCAGGCTTGTGAGCGGTCTCCGTCCTGCCTGACCTGGCTGGGCCTGGGCACCGCCTGTTACCGGGTAAAACTCCACCTCCACCTCCAGAACAATGAAGGAAACCTGGAATTATATTGAAATCCAGTTTAAGTCTGGTTTTGAATAGTCTATATCCTTGACGTTCCACTTTTGGGATTTCTCCGGTGCCGCAGGAAATTCCACCGGATGCATGTCTTTTCACCGTTTCCTTTCGCTTTCTTTGTGTTAGAATTCTAAACTTCGGTGGATTTATGAGGACTATGGTTAACTGCTCCTTGGATCTCTGCAGGGTAAATCTAGACTATCTGTCCAATCTGAGTTTTCTGTTGCACGACTAAAACAACTTTTGAACGTACACATGTTCCACCAAAACAAGTTCCTTCCCGAGGCTATTTTGCAGCGGCTCCGTGCGGAGCTTAGCGCTGCCCATGACGATTGTAATTGGTTTAAATGGCAATAAACCAGAGCACGTTTTTCTCCCATCCCAGAATGTTGTGTGGACTAGCCAGACCCTCCTCCGCAGCGCTGTGGAGGAAGGTCTGGCAAAGACTAGGTTTTGAAAGGCTCCAAAGCAGTCTGATTAATACATTGTATCTTGTGACATTACTGTGTTAAAGGCAGTTCATGTTGATGTTATTTCTTCACCAAAACAGCTGAACAAAGCCCAGGTGACTCTTGAATCTACTGTATAGTTTGCCAACAAGCTCACGTAAACAAGACAGCTGTGGAGCCTTATTTCTTTTTTTCATTTACTTTGTAAAGGAAGTGAGCCTTGTTGTGTTTGTGTGTATCTGTTTGTGTAGCTGGAGGAGCTGTGTGTAGCTGAAGAAGCTTTGACTGAGGCCAATCATTTGAACAACCAGAACGCAGAGGTGTGGGCTTACCTGTCTCTGATCTGCCTCAGGGTGAGTGGAGACAGCGCTCTGAAAACACACCAGCTGTGTCCCAGTTCAAGCTCTGCCTCCCTTAAAGGACAAATCCGGCGCAAAATGAAGCTAGGGGTTAATAACACATGTGTACTGAGTCGACTGTTCTCTGGGATTTGTTTTCATGCTAATCGAATGTGACCAGTTTTATCACAAACCGCTAATTAGCTTATAACGCTAGTCGTCGGGGCCACACTAAAGTAAAAAGAAATCACTATTTCTATACCACTAACAAGGCTCAAAATAGCATCACACTTCCACGGTAGCATAATGAGGGTCCCTACATGTAAAAAGAAGCATTGGGAACTTTTTAAGTGTACAGACAGTTTATTAAAAACAGACAGTATCGTTCATGTATACAGGCAGGCGCCATCTTGGGAAAACAGTCACGATCAGTCGAACAACGAACACCATGCAACCAGTAACCAGTAACATAGCTCAAGCACGGCGTTCGTGCTTTGACTGATCGTGACTGTTTTCCCAAGATATGTATAGTGAACGGTACTGTCTTTCTAAACTATCTTTTTAATAAACTGTCTGTACACTTACAAAGTTGTCAATGCTTCGGTTTACATGTAGAAGTGTGGTGCTATTTTGAACCTTGTTAGTGGTATAGAAATAGCGATTTCTTTTTACTTCCGCGTGCCCCGACAACTAGCTTTATAAGCTAATTAGCGGTTTGTGCTAAAACTGGTCACATTCGATTAGCATGAAAACAAATCCCAGAGAACGGTCGACTCAGTACCCATGTGTTATTAACCCCTAGGTTCATTTTGCGCCGGATTTCTCCTTTAAGGGCTAAATTTCAAGACGGAAATGAGCCAACACTTTCCCCTTATAAATAATCCCAAAAGAATTTAGCCTTTCTTTACCCAAACATGAGTTGCACATCTGGTAAATGGTCCTTAGTATCCCATGATCCATTGTTCACTGATCACAAGACCTTGTCATATTGCTCAGTGAGCCTGGACTTCATTTGAGGAGGAAAAGCAAGTTCTGCTAAACCCTCAGGTCCAACCAAGGACACACCTTTGTGACCTCTGTCATTACAGGAATACAGCCTCTGAATTGGGACACAGTTCAACACAGATTCACTTTTTCACTGTCTGCAACTGGATTTTTCGAGGCCTGCAGAGACCTGAACTAACCATGTAATGAACCTTTTGTTTTCAGTCTGGCAGACAAGAGGAAGCAGAGCAGTTTTATAAATATGCAACAAGGGTGAGTTGGTCTAGTGTTTTTATTAGTCATTTAAAGTAGGGCTGGGACCAGTTATGGATTTATTGTTAAAGGACAATTCCGGCGCAAAACAAACCTAGGGGGTAATAACAGATGTGTACCCACTCTGTCGCTCTCTGCGACATGTTTTCATGCTAATCGAATGTGTTTGTAGCTTGAAACAAGCTAGCGCGGACCGCTGATTAGCTTACAACGCTAGTATTCGGGGCACAGGGAAAGTAAAAACAAATCGCTAATTATACCACTAAAAAGGCTCAAAATATCACCAAACTTCAACGGTTGCATAATGAGGGTCCCTATATGTTAACCGAAGCATTGAGAACATTGTAAGTGTACAGACAGTTTATTAAAAAGATAGTTTAGAAAGACCGTAGCTCCCAAGACGGCGACCGCCTGTAGACAAGAACGCGACTGTCTTTCTAAACTATCTTTTTAATAAACTGTCTGTACACTTACAATGTTCTCAATGCTTCGGTTAACATGTAGGGACCCTCATTATGCTACCGTTGAAGTGTGGTATAGCGATTTGTTTTTACGTTCCCTGTGCCCCGAATACTAGCGTTGTAAGCTAATCAGCGGTCCGCGCTAGCTTGTTTCAAGCTACAAACGCATTCGATTAGCATGAAAACATGTCCCAGAGAACGACAGAGTGGGTACACATCTGTTATTACTCCCTAGGTTCGTTTTGCGCCAGAATTGTCCTTTAATATCGATAATGCCGCAAAACAGCAAATAAACCTACCACAATTTAATTTGTTTCAGTGTTACATAAAACACCGCGAAAACAAAGCTTTTTGATTTCTTGAGTCAGTCAAATATGTAGCATTTTTAACTGAAGAGAAAATACTTTCATATAGATTACTAGTTTATACTGGTTTGTTTTGTTGTCACATAATCCAGGCCTCGAGGTATTTATCCTTCATTTTGTCACAATGTATTCATTGGAATAAATTATATGTAATAAATTTAACAAATAATACATTAGTCCAAGATCTTTTTAAAAAGTCATACCTCTGTTTTCATTTCTCATAAAGAAACTCCCATCTAATGAAAACCTGTTCTCTTTTCTTTGCGGACAGTTCAACCTGCAGAAGGAGTCACTCTTCAAAGAGTTCAATGACCTGAAGGATCAGCTCCGCTACGCTCATCTGGTGTCATGCTTTGGAACAAGCTCATAAATCATTTGACCAAGTACATTTCATACACACACACACACACACACACACACACACATCTTAAAATACATTTTATTGTATTTTAAACATTTAACACTTCTTGTGAAAATGAAACACAGCCAGCTCGGACGCACATGATGGGTCAGATTTTACAGACAGTGGAGATCAGTAACTGTTTAAGTCATAATAAAGTTAAACCCTGTTCAATATCGACACAACAAACAAACTCAAAGCAACACAAATAGTCTGACATGTATATAAAACAACTGCAGTATAGTCCTTTTTAAAAATGTAGAGCATTAACAAAAGAAAAGAAAAAGGGCATGTGGTGACAGGTATCAACAGAATATATTAAATCATCTCCCATTTCATGTCATTTTTACCATCTGACCGGCAAAACAAGCCTGATTAGACGTTCTAAAACGTCTTACCAGATTTTGGCACAATCCTTTGTAAGGAAATGCTATGTGGAATAGATATTTTGGCTACACTTCCTGTCAAATTGTTTTATAATATATGTGTTGCAACCAATGCATTTAGGCCTGAATGTATTTCTTATTTTAAATTTGAAAATGAATGTTCCCAAAATGTAGCTGGTACTGTGATTGGAAATGCATTTAAAGTACACTGTATTAAAGTGGCCATTTTGTCCCCCATTTTAAGTATGGATTTCCAAATGCACACTTTATTATAACATCTTTGGTTTCCACATGTATCAGTCTGTTTTTAGTTCTGGCCTCTGTGGCATCACGTACTTTTTTTGCAGTAAGCTCACTGTCTGACCCGAGCAAACAGTTCTCGCAGCCACGGTGAATCCTCGTAGAGGCGAGGGTCACCCAGATACTCTGAGGTCCTCTTGTAAAAATAGTAGTACAACACAGAAGCTGTGAACAGAAAATATATGTGAGGTTTTATCATACAAAACTAAAAAAAACATACAGAAAATACATTTCCACATTTTAAATCAATTTCAAGTTGCTCGGAGTGAGACTGTCCCGTAGCACACAATTGAGTTGTTGATAAATACTGATGACTTACAGTACTTTATTACAGGTTTTGACATATCTGCCTTCATAGCTAGTCCAATTCTCAACTAACAGAGGACAGTGCTTTCAAAAAGTAGTCGCGGCAGCACAACACATCCAAAACAGCTAATAAAAAACCAAATGAAATAAATATATTTTGTGCAATCTCTAATAAGCCAGTTTAGTTGTTCTGTTGTGCAATCAAGAATCTTTATTTCACAGAACCATGCTAATGTTTTGTCTGGTTACAACGATTACTACAAATCCTGCATTACTTTCATCACTTCAAACTCTTGTTCCGACTTGTTCTTTTTTTAAGAATTCATGCAAACGCTGCATCCACTTTCAATCTTGTCGTGAAAATCAACTTGCAAAAACTTGAGACTCGCTTCAGTTAAGTAAATCATCACACCGAATTACTTCAGTTATTGTCTGAAACCAATCTCTGTTACCAGAATAATAACTTAACGTTTCAAATGTAACTGCATAAAAAGGTGAGACATGTCATTTGTGTAAATAAATACATCAATAGTCATTTTTAGTTGGCATAATCCATCAGCTTTTTCCAAGTGAGTGGCTCCTATGTCATGACTTTGAACAATGATTCAGGTTACTTGAGAGATAATACAGTCTGTGATTGTACAGAGACAGAGGAATGGGAAATCCCCACCAGCAATTACAACTACAACTCAGCCCAGTAGAGTTAACAGAGTCTTAAGGAAGGTTCGTAATGAAAGAGATTTTGTGGTGATGCAACACTGAGTCACACACTGAGTAACCGTCTGGGTGGGTCTAAAATAGCAAACGGAACAGAGAGAAATAAAACATGGCTACAGTCCGTTCTCATACTTAATAAGGGATCACCTGCAGGGAAGAACTAGACAGTAAATCATTTTATCCACTTATGAGCTTATACATGTATGAAAATCGCACCCACAAGGCGATGTGAGATCGCTGCCTGCAGCCCGTTGGTAGAGAGGAGGGACTCTGAGAACACTATAAGCTTTCTGTCAATGAAACTCTCCAGAGCATAAAGAGTGATGATCACACTGAAATTCCCTGTCGTTCTATTTGATGATTGATAAAAAAAAAAAAATGAGAGCGGATTCAGAGGTCTGAAACCAGGTTACATAAAAGCAGTTCATGCACAAAGGTGGGATTCGGTAAGGTGGCATAGTTACGGAAAACTATGGGTAAGAGGTAAAGGGAAAACTAAAAAGGTGGGGGAATTGATGGTACAGTTTACATAGTCCTTCAAATACAAATTATGTACTAAAAAGCAGCATTCACTCTCTTAAATATTGAGTAAATATTTCTGCTCTGAGGGAGAAATTCCGATTTATATTCAGCTGAGAGAAAACACAAAGCTCTGCTGTCATTTGTCACTTATTCTCCTGTAACTATTGCTCTCTGAGCATGTCTCAAATCTGAGATATAATTCATATCAATAGTACCGCCTTGATTGCGTCTCTGGTTTCATTTGCATGTCAATTCAAATAAAACTCATGGAATATGCAGTGATAAATTGTTGCTCCTTTTTTCTGAAAGAAGACATATTGTTGACATTATGAACAAAGCTCTAGAGACAACAGTAAACACTTCAAATAAATGCATTTGGCTGGCATTAAAAAGAATGTATTAACAAGTCTTCTTACCGACTCTTTGGAACACAAACAGCACCTGAAGGCCGTCTGTCCAAATAAATCTGTTGATATTTAGCCAACGTAGATTCTGGAAAGAATAAAACACTGATGTCATTGTGTCTATTTGGCTCGTAAAGTAATGAACAAAGTAACATTCACAAGGACTTAGATTTGAATACATTGCTGCCCACTTGTGCGCATACAGCAGCACGTACCATAAGCCAGGAATGGAGTATGATACTGAAGGTCAAGTAGAGAGCAGAGAGAATTAGCAGAGCTCTAAATCGCTCCAGCAATATGGCGACCAGGCCGACCCTGAACACGTAGGTGTTAAACAGCATCAACAGAATGATGATCAGGTTAAACAGGATGGCAATGTCCTGGATACTGTTGAGGAAAAGCATACAGGAAAAGAAAAGCCACGAGAGAAGGATTTGTGTGAGCAGCAGAAACAAAAAGGGACAACAGGCTTACTGTCTTTGTACAGCGTTATTTAAAATCATTCCAGCATCCCAAATGACTCAGTATAGACAACTAAAGTGTACTAATTTTTAGAGCCTGACCGATAAAGGATTTTTTAAGGCCGTATATATCAGCTGATATATATATATATATATATATATTGTTTTTTAATCCAGAAATGTGTAACAAAACATAAACAAATTTCCTTAACATTAGTTATTTGTAGTAATTTATGAGTCCTCACTAACATTATATGATAAAAACTAAACGTGTTTGTTTTATTGTCACAACAGAACAGAGGAACATCAAAATGTATTATAGTTCTGATAAATAAAATGTATAAAAATACAAACATAAGATATGAAACTTAAAGTCCTTTGAACAAAAACACAATAACAAAAAAAAATAAAATAAATCAAAGTTACCAGTATTAATAGACTTGGTAAGCTTCATAAATATAACTTTGAACAAGACTGAAAAAAAAAGAAGAAACAACCATGTTAACACTCATAACATGGTTGAAGGGTGTTTCGTCCTTTTTTATTTTATTTTTTAAATATTCATTTATTGGCCACTATAAATGCGAATACCGACAGTTTGGAAAATGCCTAATATCGGCCAATAATATCTGTCCGCCGATATATCGGTCGGGCTGTACTAATTTCATCTTTTCCCCCTCGAGCCAGAGATCATGTTTGGCTGCTGAAACAATGAGGAAACTCTTACTCACATGAAAAGCACCAGCTGGACAGCCGGTTCAGCCCTCAGCAGCTCGCTGAAGGAGTTAACAAACAGGTCGAAGGAGAGCAGGCTGAGCTGAATCAGTAACACCAGAGAGTAGTTGCTGGTGTGGAGCGTCTCCGGCCCGAAGGCTGGGCGCCCGGGCGCACTGTGGTGGTTCCACGATGGATCCAAGGCTGCACTGCACTCGCACACGCGTTACATAGAAACATCAATCCACTCACAACAGTCCTGACAGTTTTAGGGGCTCAGTGAGGCATTCAAATGGCTCCACTCTGAAAAGTGTGTTTGAAACATTTAGGGCTCCATTTTCTGTTCAAATTTGTCCCGTTTACTTGGGGAAAATTGAAGTCCTTTCAAAATGGGAAACAGAGTTGGGTATTGGGATGAGCTGCGTGGAAATCACAGATGTCAACATGTCACAAGTGTTGATTTTTCCAGCTCCAGCATAAACAGATCACTGTCACTGGTGTGGTAAAGCATCCACCAATTTGTGAACCTTCATAAATTGAATGAAGTTTGAGCACCAAAGTAAATCCAGTAGAGACTCTGTGGAAGGAGAGACGGGAGAGACACATTAGTATTCTGCTAAAAAACTGTGTTCACTGTACAGTGCAACTCTCATTATGTTGCAGATTTACGTATGTGCACTTGACGTGTACAGGACTATTGTTATTTTCCTACCAAACGTAAGAAAATGTAAAATGAGTCCATTTAACTGCCTCGTGTTGTTACTTCTCTAAGAGTGTTGGTTCTCATATACTGTGATGGAACTTTCCACCTTTTTGACCTTATTAACACACAGCACCTTTTGGGGAAAAAAACAGCTGAAAAGTATCAAACATTTGGTCACATGCAAAAGGATTAAGAGGAAAGGGAGGGACCCTGTGGTTCTAGCAGCAACTGGCGCATCAGTGACTAAAGTATGACTAACCTGGGCTGCTTCCAGGCATGGGCTAGCATGTTGATGAGTACATTTCACACAGTGTCAATACGAGCAGACTACTGTATATAAACTGCTAAGGAGAGGCTGTACCTGCCAAATGATTAGGACTGGCCTGCTTGATCATTTTTTAGATACATCTCACCTCCAGTTGTATCTATCCATGCAGATAGTTTTGGTTTTAGTTGTTCACATTTAAAAAAAAAAATATTCATCCACACTTCAGCCTCTCCGCTTAAGGAAATAGTCCCTCGGAAAACAGTGTTTTCTGTGAATAATCCAGTGATTCTGGGACGATATGTTATGTTTTCGTACAGAGGGCACCAAAATGAAAATCTATCCATCCCTCAAAACCTGAACGAAGAAAATCTATCTACACAGCTAGATGCTAATAAAGGCAGGTGACACACTGACAAAAGATTACCTTAAATAATACTTTGCAAATATCCAGATATAGCTAAGTCACATTTCAAACATAACAAAACAAGCCCCAACACGGATTAAGATTAAATGAAATTACAGCTAATTCTACACCAGGACATTTAAACGTTAAATTGTTTACCGTTGCGTAAGAAGCAGCTTCTCTCTCAAAGGACCATTCTTTTTTGGATGGTGTAATGATATCCTAGAAATACAGAAAAAGAAACAAACATCCTTCGGGTAACTTGTCATCCATTTCATTAAAACAGACAATTGGAGTGATAGGTCCTCCTATCACTACACTGTTGTTGCCACTGGGGTGTTAGTTAAGCAGGTACTGTAAACCTTTGCCTTGGCTCTTCTTATGACACAGGATCCCTATCCAACATGGCTCCCTCCCACTGTAACCAGGTGGATCCTCTTATTACCCCCATATTTATAGATTGGCATGTCCGTGGCAGGTGTGAGGAAGATTAGGACTACGACTGAACAGTGGAGCTTTGACCAGAAGACTACTTGAAAGCTGTCCCACTGAGATTGTGGGACAACCAGTATAAACAAAGGGAAAATAATACCAGACAAACGTGTTCAAAGTTTTAACATCTTGTTCAAGGTTTTTTCCAGCGCTACGGATCCACATCAGAGACTCAATTTCTGCTCTCTCTCTTTTTAATAAAATGTACGAGACCACGAGAATTTAGTTTTCCTTTGACAAGGAATAGTGGTTTCATTTAAAGCCTTCGTTGTTGTTGTTCATGTGCTCCCATCTTGATGTTCTTAGTACCATTTAATCTTCTTAGGAAACTCCCTAACAGCTTGTTGCTTTAGACAGAAGCGATACATCCTCCCTTTTACTAGTTCAGAATCTCAACTACTATCACCAAATTGCTGCCAAAACAATAAAAGTGTATGTACCTGTAAATTGTTGATTTCAGAGGCTGGAGTAGTATCTGTCCAAATGATGCACGTGGCCACTAACAACTCAAGTGAGCATCACAGATTGGCAGCTTGTGTCTTAAGACCCAAGCTGCCCCCCCCTCCCACCCTCTCTAATAGACAGGCACAAGATTTTTGTCAAGACATTTTGGTTAGATTGTTTGGATGCACCTTGAATTAAAAATTGTACTGTGATATGTTTTCTTTTCACTTTATTGTGGACAAAATGTTTCACTTCTGTATGTGCCACTTTTTTTATTTTTATTTTTTATTATTAAATATATCTTTACAATTTACAAACCACAACAGGTTAAGGCTGTATACGTTGAAGCGACCGATTAACATGGTCACATTTCCATCCAAGATTACAGTAATGCTTCTAGAAAGGATATTATTGAATATTTGGTATTCAGCCAGAGAAAACACTGTCATCTAGTGGTGAATGTGTATAACCACACACACACACACACACACACACACACACACACACACACACACACACACACACACACACACACACACACACAATGCTGCACCATTTACTTGTAGGAAAGTACGTCTGCTGTAACTTTTTGGGGATTTTGTCCCTACAGTGCGTTTACTCAAGCACTGTATTAACAACTGGGTGAAGTGGACAACTGCCCTGCAGCCATGAACCACTGGAAACCAGCAGTTTAAATTGGTTTTTGATAATTAGATTAAATCTAATGTTTGGGTATATGAAATGTAAATGTCCATAATCGAATTATGTGTAGTAGTAGTAGTAGTAGTAGTAGTAGTAGTAGTAGTAAATTAAAATGTTAATGCTTCCTTTATTCAGTGAAGTGTTTAATGAAATCCTTACATAATTCATTGAAAAATAAGTGTGTGTGTGTGTGTGTGTGTGTGTGTGTGTGTGTGTGTGTGTGTGTGTGTGTGTGTGTGTGTGTGTGTGTGTCATCATGGCAAAACGTGGTCCTGGAGACACCTACAGTGGGAACTACCACAGAGGTGGTTTTGAGTACTTTGCCAAGTGTTTATATGTCTGTCTGTCTGTGGCCAGATTTTGATGTTTTGATATTTTGATAGAACATGATAGCGTCACAACCGTGCACAATGCAGTCACGAAACTTTACAGGTGTGTAGTTGAGATCAACATGAAGGACAAGTTCAAATATGGCTTTGGTCTGAGCATAGGCGCCGGAAGCAGAGGGGTAGGAAGTAGGGAAGGGTCCTTGGCCCCTCGCTATACACATATGTTACATATGTAGATTTCTTTACTTAAGTTATAATCTGTTTTAAGATTTGGGTAATCTACCATTCCCAGTGTATAACTAATTGTGTTGCAGCGAGGTGCTGAGCCTGGTGGGATTTGTGGCTAAAACACTTGCTAATGCAGAATACTAAAGGCTCATATCAAGGTTTCAAACTTGTGTCGAACTGATTTATGAAGGCCAAAAGGATTCAATTATCCTGTAGGAACTCTCTGCCTGACAAATGTTAATGTTCTACAACTTGTTCTAGAATAACACTACAGAGATGTTAAATAAATAAGTTACTCAAGAGATAAAAATAATGAAGTAGATGTATCATACTGTAAACTACTATAATACTGCCTAAAATATTACAGGAAAATCACATAATTCTGCATTTCCAATACCCTAACCATTGGTTTTGCATTCATACACCTGTTCTGACCACTTATCTGCAATATAGAGATCACAGTGTAGCACAACTGTTCTTCTTTACTGACTGTTCAACAGTCATAAGATCATTGTGGAGTCTTCTATCAGGGATGGTTCATATCCACTAGTGGAAAGTAACAGTACATTAACTGTACAGAGGTACTTGTACCATTGAGTATTTCCTTTTTCTGCTACTTTATACTTCTACTGCACTGCAAGAGGCAAATATTACACTTTTTACTCCACTACATTTATTTGATATTTTTTACATAATACAAAATATAATCACAAATAAATGATGATGTATTATCATAGGTGAAGATAAGACCTTAGTAATTCACAAGCTCGACCCCTTGCAGTATATAAAGTAATTTAAATTAGCCCAACCTTTACCAGCTGCAACATTAAAGTGATGCACACACTAATGCATCAATATTGATAGTTGATAATATAATATGATATACATTCTTCATGATGATTACTTTCACTTTTGGTACACAGTATATTTTGATACTTTTGTAGGCTGCTTTTACTCAAGTAAAATAAATGCAGATCGTATAGTTGTAACAGTATTTTTTACAGTGTCATATTGCTACGTTTACTAAAATAAGTAAGATATCTGAGTAGTCTACATTTTCCCACCACTGTCCATATCTCAGCCTTTTGGAAATGTTCTAGCTCAAATTTAATAGGAATGTTAATACCTAGCTACTGGCTACTAGACTAATATGCTGATGGTGTGGATAAAAAGCCCTAATCAATATAACTCTGATTTGAATATTCTTGAAGTAAACATAAATCTCTCCTCTGTGTATGTTTGCATCACAGAAGCATTGCCCCGGGACAGAAAAAAACCACACCAAGCAACATGAAAGGTGGCCCCGGCCGGCCGGCTGGGTGGAGTCAGCAGCAGCAGCATTCAGTGCGTGAGCTCAGCACTTTGATTTTTGTGACTCCCTATTCCGCTGTCGGAGAGGCCTTTATCTGAGGAAAGTGGAATGAAAACAGACGACATATAGCAATATTTCTTACACATTTCATCGCTTTATATTGATAAGAAGAGCAAATATACGGAAGGTAAGTGAAAGCAGGAAGTGGTCTGAGAGTTGTTACGTTAGCTCCACACTGCGGTGTCGCATTGAGCAGGCAAGGCAGGTTTGTCGTCTTTTTACGATACAGCCGAAACATTTGACAGCTTTCTATGAAAGCTCTGATACTAGACATGTTTTTACCATGTTGTTGGGCACTTTTTAAAGTAGGTCGTCTCGATAAAATAGGTGTTGTCCCCCCCAACAGCAGCCCAGGCGTCAGTGAAAGCTTTAGCGTTAGCTCACACCGGTACGAAGAGATGTACACCGCTGTGACGTCAGTTGAAAACCACCGATGAAACATAGAAAACTGTGATTTTAATGTCTGCGTGTAACATTAGTCCTGTAGATTAATAGTCTACATAATGGAGGTTACCCTTTCGTTATTATAACAAGGTTTATATGTAGATATTGTGAACTCAAGCCCGTTACAAAACTCACAAGAGGACGTTACTTTCCAGTGGTTTTAAAGCTGAGACGTAGGACAGTTTGTAATGGAAATGTTTAGCTAACTTTTCCTTGGACTCAGTGCTAGCTAGCTAGGTATAATAATAATATACTCGCTATGGCCAGTTTTATTCTTTTTACTGTAAGTTTTACATAGCAGCTAGTCAAACAATCAGCTAAAGGCCACAGGTGTGATTAATATAGCATCAAACGTGCCTCATTTAATTCGTGTTTAACATTAGTTTGTCATGAGATGACTTTGGTTTGGTTTTTATATAATTCTGTAGCTTCCCATCTGTTCCCGTCCGGGTTATGTATTCAAATCCAAACATTTACATTTTCGTCGAAGTAGGTTTAGTGTCAAAATCATCATATCGATTCATATCATAATAAATCATAGAAATAGCTATATATATATATATCATAGAAATAGCTATATATATATATATATATATATATATATATATATATATACGAAACATTATAATATTAACATATAATAAAAAAAAAAGTTACAGTCCGGTAACTAACGATACAGTAACAGTCAAGTCAAAATATTGGATTTGAGAATTAAATGGGATTTTTTTTGGTCTGAATATTGTGAAATGACCCTAACTAGGGCGTCAACTAAAAATTGGTAAATAATAATAGCTCTGTGGATTATTTTCTCGATGTGAAAATGTCCATCGCAGTTCCCCAGAGTCCAAGATCACGTCTTCAAATGTTTAGTTGTGTCCAACAAACACTCCAAAGCACCAGCTGCTTCTGGTGATGTTTTATTTGAAACTTAATGTAGATTAAATGAAATTACTCATCGATCATTTCTAATAACACATAAAACTAACAATGACAACTTGTTGATGAAAATCAACGTTTTTGTTAAATCTATGTCTCCACACTAAGCCTGCAACATCTATAGCACTTAAATACATTTATTTGCTTATACAGATTAAAAGAAAACCCAACCTAGACCTGTTCCAAGTACAGTATTTCACCACTGTAATCTCTGAAGGTAGACAGCCATAATCTTACTCAATGCAATATATGGTGAGTGTGTCAGACAGGAGACATATCTGGGCTTTATTTAACAGTCTAGTGCCCCTGAGTAAAGATAGCACGTCCTGGAATAAAGTAAAGATAATAAGATGCATAATTGTGGAACTCTATTGTTCTTCAATGCTAAACCCTTTCTTCTGTAGTATTTTTCCAAACACTTTAAACATCTGTCTTGACTCAGCTGTTTCCTAAAAAGTAAAACAAGGCAAGGCAGCTTCATTTGTATAGCACATTTCAGCAACAGGGCAATTCAAAGTGCTTTACATAAAACATTAAAGAGCAGTTAGAAAACGATTAAAAAAAATTAAAAACGGATAAAATACGAGAATAAAATTGCAGCATAAGAATTTGACAATTATTTAAAGAAATGCAACATCAAAAAGAAAGGTCTTCAGCCTTGATTTAAAAGAACGGAGAGTTGCGGCGGTCCTGCAGTTTTCTGGGAGTTTGTTCCAGATAACAAGGAGTTGTCAATTAAGTATTGTTTGAACTCAATTAGCAAGATCACGCTAAGTGGTCTCACTATAACAGATGGTCACCAGACAGAGCCCAGCCGTACTCACTCATCCATGCAGTGCACTAGTAGTAGTAGATGTGGGGGTGGGGGTGCAGACGGGAGAGTCAGGAGGGGAAGGAGAGTTTGATAAGAAGCAGTCAGAGGAGGGCGAGTCTGGGCTTGACTGGCAAGTGCATGTGAGACTAGGGGAACGAAGGTTACATGAAGGCAGCCAGTAGCAAGTGTTGTTCTATGATGGGATCTATACATCTTGCAAACTTCAAACTCAAGAGAGGTGTTTGGTGCTGTTGCGGTCAAAAAACACGGTCAAATTTGAATACAGCGTCGATTACTGTGGTTTAAATACAGAGATTGTTAGGATAAGCTTGAGTCTGTTTTCATTTACTGCTTAAAATAACCGACGAGTGACATTTTTAACAATTCAATGTAAGTGCAGGTTAATAGCTTAAGCTGACATTCGCTTGTGGTATGAAACACACCCTGCTTAATATATATTGCTGTTAAAAGTAGACGTCTTTGCTGAAGCATTAGATGTTGGCTCCTCCTCAGTGCTTAGTCATGGATCTCTCTGCATACACATGTAATAACTCAGCTCACTGATTCTGCCTACACTGCTGATCTAATGCTTACTCCCCCATGTTCTGCATTAGCCCTGTAGCATCTCATTTGTTAAAAGCAGCTCACCATAAAAAGGATAGGTTGGCTTTTATTTTAAAGCTGTAATTCCGTATCCTCACTGCCAACTTCTAGCCTGCATTGTACTTTGAGAGTTGTTTCATATGGCCATGGAGTCACTGGGACATCATTCAATTTAGAGCTGCAGCAATTAGTCAATCAACAGAAGATTTGTCTGTAACCATTCTCCTAATTGACTAAGTTGAAGTTATTTCTAAAGCAATATTGCCAAATATTCTCTGGTTTCAGCTGCTCGCATATGGGAGTCTGCTTCTTGTCTGTCCTATGACAGTACATTGAGAATATCTAATCGAGAAAATAATCAGATCAATCAATGATTGAAACAAAAAATAATCAGCCCTAATTCAATTTGATATTCTCGCCTTTATGTCCTTCAACAAGCTAGTAGGCTAAGCCTTTTAACATAATCTGTTATCGCTGAAATCTGCGGCGTTTATTTGACTTTTCAAAGTAGGACTGGGGTATCAAATCAAATCATTTTTTACTCAAATGCTCACTCTGATTTGTACAGTTTTTCACTTATTCTTTGATTTTTGTTGAGCTGATTTAGCAAGTGTTGGTATGTATTTATGAGGTCACTAAAAATGACTCCTACTGTTTGTAATTGTCATAACTGACCTGAAATCTGCTGTCTCTTGCAGCATGGGGGTCTATGAGGAGAAAAAGGAAACCTGTGGAACCGTCTGCCTGAAATACCTCCTGTTTAGTTTCAACTTTCTCTTCTGGGTGAGTGCTTGTGTTGGTCTAAAGTGCTTCTCAAACATCTGCATGCTTTCCAAAATGCAGGCGTGTCTTACAACTTTTTTGATCGGAATACCTTTTCACAAATCTCTTTTGGTTTGGCCATCATTTTTACTTGTTATAATAACATTTTACTCACCAAGATAATTGCTGAGATGACGTCATGACATGTGATGAGTCAGACGGGGGGGGGCAAGAAACACAAGCAGTAAGACAATCATACATGTGTTAAAGCTACATTGTGTAAGAACTTCTCCCATCTAGCGGTGAAATTGTATATGACAACCAACTGAATATTACTTTCTAGCCCCTCCCATTCCGATTGCGTTTTAACTGCTACGGTGGCCGAACCCGAAAAGAAACGCAGCTGTTCTAGCCACTCCAATATTAACTTTGGTCTTGTTGCTTTGCCTGTCGCGTTGTTGTTCTAATTCTCTTTTTCGCTTCCCTGGCGAGTAATCTCCCCCTGGCATTCGTCACTGAGTGTAAGAGGGCGAAAGGCGGAGGTATGTCCCTCTTTGGCTAATGCGTTTTAAAGATGGAGGCGCAACATGGCGGCCGTCATTCGAGCAAGTCGCTCGTATGTATTCTGAATGTCAGATTCTACGCTTACGAGAATACTTTGATTAGTTGGTGGAAGTAATTACACATGAATGAGCACATATCTGTGAAAGAAGAAAGTTTTTTTCTTCGCTAAGAATCAACTCAAAACATTACACAATGTAGGTTTAAACAAACCCTTAGGTTGGTCAAACGTCCTGTGTTTGGACGAGAAAACAAAGGAGAGCTATAGTATGATTAACCAAACTCTTCATCGTGAGCATGCATCACACTTTACAGACCTGGCTCAACTTTGAACTTTTGTACTTGCCGTAGTTTTGCTCTCACACAGAATCCTGTGACATTTCAGGCTGCATCGCTTTGACTTTGACTTCCAATTAAAGTGGTTTAGATAATCTGGCAAAGTTGTTTACAACCTGCCTGTTTGTTTGTTTGTTTGTCTGATCGTTATAGTGGTTTTGTCGTGTTCTCAGATCTCAGCAACTACTTTGGTGAGTATTTTATCACAACGGACAACTGAAATGATGGCCAAAACTAAGTAAAATCCAAATGGTAATAAACCAGATTTCCCTTTAAACGGTACCACATGTGCAGGGATGAAGTAGTATTTAAAGGTCCCATGGCATGAAAATGGCTAGAAATGGCGATAGGTGTAAACCGAGCCCTGGGTATCCTGCTCTGCCTTTTGAGAAAATGAAAGCTCAGATGGGCCAATCTGGAATCTTCCCTTTATGATGTCATAAGGAGGAAGGTTACCTCCCCTTTCTCTGCTTTGCCCACCCAGAGAATTTGGCCCGCCCATGAGAGAGAGAGACATCATGGCTTGAAAACAAGCTAAGCATGGCAGTTGGTCAAGGCCACACCCCCACCCTCCACCTTGCCCCCCCTCTCTCCTCCTCAATAGCATTTAAAGCTACAGACACAGAAATGGCACATCCTAAGTAAAGCTCATTGTGGGACTGGCTCTAGTGGCTGTAATTCTGCACCAAGGCTGAATTTCGGGAAAGAGACTTCAGATACAGTATTAGGGACCACTAAGGCCTATATAAAAGCATCCAAAGAGCACCATGTCATGGGACCTTTTAAAAACCAATCAGACTGCTTTTTAGTCTGAAATAAAAGGCCCCTTGTTTGATTGGTTTGAAATGATGAATTATCCTTTTCACTTTACCATTCGTATGATTTCAAAATGACACACCCAACCGATCAAATTGCATTCATGTGGAACGTGAATAGACTTCATGGATTGTTTGAGGTGTAAGCTTGATGCATTCAGCATGAAAATGTTACCTAGAATGTTTGGCCTCATTTCCATACCTGTGTGTCTGTGTTGATGTGAGATGCCAGCATGACTTGACAGTGTTGGCAGTGGTTCTGATGTGTCCTAAAACCCGATGAAAACAAATCTGTTTAACTCATGTGTTGAAGAAGCCAGGGGGATCAACACAGAGGTCTTAATTATTCATCAAAGCCCTAAACAGGCCAAACTGATGTTGATTAAAGTAGAAGCAATTCAGACAACACATCCAACCCTATTCCTGATAAGGATAAGGAGAGGATATTTCAAGTTCTAAAATAGTATATTTCACAACAAAAGGACAGTAAAATGCATGCACACAATATGTCCTCGTGTCGACATGAAAATGTGTTTTTCACATGGCATACATGGGGAGAATTAGCTGATAGAACTCTTTCAGAACCCTCCAGCTAAGCCTTTTTTGTTGTTCAGGCAGCAGATGAATGCCTGCTGCCATTTCAGTTCATGGAATCAAAGCCAAGTTGCAAACTTTTCAAGAGGACACAGAGGATGCATTCAAAGCCTAATTCCCCCAAACTTTCCAGCATCAAGAATGTGGTGTTCCAGGAGGAAAGCACTCCAAATAACTGATTTCACTGACATTTGGATGTTCTGTGTGAAATAAGAGTCAAACATCAGCGCAGTAGCAGAAAAGGACGAGCGTGTCTCTCACTCTCGGTGTGAAATCACACACACAACAGCTCTGCCCATATGTGGTATAGTCATCTGTCTGCCAAAGCATCAGATCTCTGTCAAACTGGCAGACAAAACAATACTGAACCTTTTCAGTGCCAGACTTACAACCATATGGATATTTCTGGATATTGCAGTTATTTCCATAGACTCCTTATCCAAATACATGCATCGCCGCTATTGTACACTGTATATACAAAGTATTTCTGGACTAAACTCCAGACAACCTAATTAACGCACTTCAACACTATAGCTAAAGTATTTTTGCTGCATGGCAGCTGTCCATTTACCTCAGGTATGTCCTGTTTTCTATTGATGTACTGTCAGCGTGATAGAATCTTTGACTCAAGACACCAAATTGAGTGAAAAAAAGTCAATGCTCAGGCATTACAGGTGTTTCGGCAAGATGAGATGGATTGTTGTTCGTCCTTCTGTTTGTCTGCCCTTTTTTGGGTTGTGGCTCATGTAGGCTGCTGCTATAGGGATGTTTTTTTTTTCTCTCTCTGAGGAAACTTCAGGTCCTTCCTCCTCATAGATTTGTTTGGCTATGTTGGCTTTGGGTTCATCAACTTATCAAAACTATAAAGAATAAAACCTGAAAAATCTATTTAGTTTGGGTTATTTTCAATGTTTTTTCTTTCTTTTTCTTTTTTTTTTAAGTAGGGGATTGCATTTTCCACCTTTTTTGAGGTTTTATGTTGAAATTCTTTACAATTTTGGTTTGAATAAAACACTTTCAGAACACCATCTACATTTCAGACATTTCATGCTCCAACAGCTACAGCACATTCCACGTAAGTTTGACTTGAAGATGGAAAATGAACTGCTTAATCTGCCGTGTTTGTGAACATAAACAAACCTTGTAATCTTGAAAGCCAAGAAGAAAATGTTGAGCAGTGCGTTGCCAACCCGGCCACGTAGCAGCAATGTTTTTGATAATGGATATCATTGTGGCATCAGTGATAACTGACACTGCATTAAAGATTAGAATAAACTGCAGAAAAATAATTAAATACATATGTAACTGTTTGTTGCATAAAGATACTGAAAAAAATATCCAGCTAACAGATGACATATTACACGGTTTGGAGCTTTTTTGGACTTTATTTTATCATTACTTCCTCAGCTACCATTAATAGTTAAAGAAGTGCAAACAACATTTTTCTTCACTTCATCTTCACGCTGTTTACCCGCTAAGAAAAATAAATCCACCTGTAGATTTAATAAATGGAAAAGGGCACTGACATGAACACATTAACTTCTTTTCAAATGTTGCAGTTTGTACCTCTTGTTGCCACTGGAGGCCGCCAAAGTTTCAATTACACCAATTCCTGTGCTTCATTGAGTTTTAACAGCAGGTAAAGCTACAGCAAGCATCATGATGACTGCAAACAGTGATTTTTCTGTGGGTAGCCAAGAGGAGATGCCTTTTGTTAAAAAACCCCCGAAAAAACCCCACTTAAATTAACAATTTACTATGACTGAAAATATTGTTTAATCTCAACGTTATATATCTTATGTAAAATGATGAATAGTCTCTCTCTAATCAGTCCCTTTGTAATAAATTGAAAGTCTCTTAAAGGGAAACTTCTCACATGCAGCTGGTGACACGAGGTCATATGTAATTGATAAAGTGGTCATGAGCAAAAGAATCGAGAATCACTGATATTTGGTATGGACTTTATGGATAATCTTTATATATGTGTGTGTGTATATGTATGTGTTTGCGCTCTTACTACTTTGAACTGCGACTGCTGCACAACAATTGCCCTTTTGATAAAATAAAAGTTATTAATTATCTTTTTGGATGACGTTGAGTCTGTAGGCCTCTGACATCAAGTTAGTGGGCATGTGTGGACTGCTAAATGATCAGGTTGTGTTTTGAACTGCACCTATGAACTGTAATGGAAGTGAGTAATACAACTAAAATAAATGAACATATCCAGTATTGTAATGGAAGCAACAGAAGAGTACAGAACAGAATTCCTGCTTAAAGCCCTGTGGTTACTATTACAAACATTGTAATAGTAAATAAAGAGTGTGTTGATTGAAATATCTTGCTCAACACTGTTGTTGTGTGTTTTCCTGCCACACTGTCTTGTCTCTGGGTGTGGTACAGTCTGACTCAGTGTCTCCGCCTCTGTAGCCATTCCCTTTTTATAAATGAAATCTTAAATTAGGCCGGATGTTAGATTGACAGCTTTGGCACTATGACAGATTTCTGTTGCAGCGCTGCACCATCCGCCTACTCGTCACAGTGACATCTTATTGATTTCATTTCCCTCATATTCTCTCAAAGCGTTATTTTAGATCATTCTGAAGATGTCGGACTATGACAGTTATATGCTGGATTCTTCTATCCTGTGGGTTTAAGGATTCACTTGATGGTTTATAATTCCTCAGACTTTAAACCATATGATTCCTCTGAAGTTGTTACAATCCTTCATCTGAAAACCTTTTCTCCAACAGACAGTTATAAAATAAGAGCAGAGTTTAGGGCTACAACTAACTATTATTTTATTTACAGTGATTATTCTGAGTTAAGTCTAAAAAAAATAAAAAGTCTTTAAAAACAGTGAAAAAACAATGCTATTAACAATTTTACGTAGCCCACAAAGATGTCTTCAATTAGCTTTATTTGCCGAGAGAGAGAGAGAGAGAGAGAGAGAGAGAGAGATCCCAAAGAGAAGCAGCAGATCCCCTCATTTCAGAAGATGAAACCAGAGCATGTTTTGCATTTTTGCTTGAAAAAAAAGGAACTAAACCAGTTTACTGATTATCATAATAGTTGCAGATTAATTTTCTGTCAATCGACTAATTGCTGCAGCTGTAGCTAAGTATACAGTTTTTATCCGCTCCATTCGGCTCATTCGCAATTATCTTGCAGCATGAACTAATGCAAGATTAGATTATCTCGTGTGGCAGCAGTGGGTCGTTTTTATTAGTTCACATTCATTGACAGACATTCATTTCTCCTCCTCCATCACTTTTTTTTTTTTTTTTTTACGATGTTTTTTTATTGATTATTCATTGCAATTACAACTTCTAACAAATCTAACAATTTTCTCTTTCACCCCCAATTTGTTGTTTTAATATATATGTTAATCTCTCCATGGACATACATTGCGCCATATTCTTGATCCAAGCACCAATTGTAGGTGCTTCCATTTTCTTCCAGATGAGCGCTATAGTCCTTTTTGCCTGTAGTATAGCAAAGATCAATACATTTATATTCTTGGGGTTTCAGATTCAGCAAGCAAAATCATCTTAGGGTCAAGTGGAATGTTTTTTACAGACAAGATGCCTCCTTTGTCACCTTGAAGCCAACTTGGGTGATGAATAATTTAAACCTTGTTGTCACGCTCAGGTTTTGCCTCCTTTATATTCTACAGTGTGCTGTCGCTGGGGACCAGAGTCTCAGTTCTTTTGTACCGCTCACTGCCAGAGATAGGACTCTTATCATGTGCTCTTCTCCCAGTTGGCAGGGGGCGCCGTGATGGCGGTGGGCGTTTGGACCTTGGTTGAGAAGAGCGACTACATCAGCCTTCTCTCCTCCAAGACCTACGCTGCCTCCGCCTACATACTGGTCCTGGCTGGAGCCATCGTCATGGTAACAGGCGTGCTGGGCTGCTGTGCCACCTTCAAGGAGCAGAGGAGGCTACTGCGAGTGGTAAGAGATCACGTCAGGGTAGAGAGATGAGTGACGCTGCACACAACAGCACTTGTGTGTGAAAAGAAGTCACTTGTTCTGTGCAACCTAAACCCAATTCATTTGCTTCTTATTTGTCTTTTATTTGCCTGTTATTGTGTTGATACGTTTGATATGAAGCAGTAACTTGCACACTGGCAATCTTTCTGTCCTGTCTCCAGCCAGATGGCTAACTCCACATGTGGTGGTGATAATAAGCAGATGTGAAGCCTCAAAAGACTCAGAAATGAACATCCAGTGACAGACTGATTCTGTGCACACAATATCACTAAAAACAGGCGAGATGGCACATTCCTCAGTAGGATGTACATCCATGTATTTGGGCACTGAGCTCTTTATTGGCATGTGGATGGATTTAGTTTTTCCACCCTAGAATAAGCCAAAAAGTAAATGTGGGACACCGTATATAACTGCCAGAAGTAATAGGTTATTAGAAGGACATTGTGGTGCCACACACACACACACACACACACACACACACACACGCACACACACCACGGCCGAAGCGTCTACAAAAACTTCATACATTAGATCGTGTGTGTCCATATTTGATTTGGCACACTCTGTACACAGCAGAGGGATTTGCCATCAGAGACCTGCATGGCACTAAACACCCAGAAACGCTGTACTATTTACTCATGCACAAACTGTTCAGGCCCTCAAGCCACAAATTTCAACATGGTAAGTTTATGCATGCACGCCACTGTGGGCGCAGCTCAAATGTTTGTGTCACATAAGCTTTGCAAGAACATCTGTGGCATTGTCCACTTGTGTCCACGAGATTTCGGCACAGCCAGATATTTTAAGGTTGAGACAGGGCAGATGTCAAAATACAACCCGTGCCCCCGCACGTCCTACGCCGGATTCCCTTTATAAATCCCAATCAACTCTAAATGTGGCGCAGCTTTGGCGGCTTCATGTCACGCCCATAATTGCCCTTAAATAGTCAGTGAAATGCCCCAAATTAATATTCATCCATACCGACATCACACACACAGAGGATAACAAAACAAAAGACTTTCAGTCAATGTGAAGTTGTAGTTGTTGTCAGAGAGGTGGAAAAGAAGAAAATATGTTTGCAGGGCACAGTGTGGGCATTACTAATGCCAAAAAAGCTGTAGAGTGACATGTTGCAGACAAAGTTAATGCCACAGCCTCAGAGGTCGGACCGTGGCCCAAATTAAAGGTGCAGTAGGTGAGCCTTATAAAACTAACTTTCTGTCACATTTGCTGAAACTGACCCTATGTTCCAGTAGAACTACATGAAGCAGGTTATTTACAAAAAATCCGGCTCCTCTGGTACCACCTACAGCCTGTAGTGTGATTTGCGAAAATCCACCGCTCCCTGTTCAGATGCACCAATCAGGGCCAGGGAGGGGGGAGGGAGGGGGGGGTCTAACTGCATGTCAATCACTGCTCATGCACACGCATTCATTCTCCCTTGTGGGGGGAGGGGCTTAGGAGACCGTTTTGGGCTTAAGCAGAAAGGGGGGAGGGACTGAGAAGTTGTTGATGTTCAAATATTTTGGCTAAGTCCTGGATCTTCACAGTCCTACCTACGGCACCTTTAAAAAGAAATGGTCTGATATTAAACCACGGGACACCGGAGCTGACCCCTCCTGAAGTGGGACAGGTGTCGGCATGGCGTGGTTTCCCCGAGTGCTTCTCTCTGTAATGCTGGGCCCAAAACAGCAAAGAGATCCAACAGGACAGCTCCAGGCAGTCGGAACCGGCTCTGAGGCCACTAAAAACTTTCTATTGTACCTTTCACAATGGTTAAACATGCTTTAGACCTACAATAAAACCAAACATTTAAAACAAAAATAAAACAATCTAAAGCCATAAAAATAAACACTGTATAACACGCTATACTATATATGATGACCATATTAAAACGACGTGCTCCGCCAGACATAGGCATCGAAAACAGCATCAGTGGGAACATTATTTGTCCTGTTTATCATGAGAATAAATTCCATAACATGCCAATATAATTACAGAACATTTGAGGTTTTTTTTCCTGCAAATATGTCTTCATTTTGAATTATCTTGTTTTATTTGGTCTGTTTTTTACCGCAGAGCGATCAAACAGGTGTTTGTGTTTGATATTAATTCTAAGAATGGCTTTGTGAATTCTTCATATCATCAATTAGAGGCAATACTTTGATTTATTTTACAGAAATACGTGTTTCATCCATCTGCTGTCGGTGCTTCTCATTTCCCCCGTTTCTGTGCCTACGCCGGGGTCAGAGTGTCCGCGGAGGACCGCACATTTTCCCGTCCAGTTTGCTTTTCATAAATCTCAATTCTTGCGTAGAGAGCGGCGTACGTCTTCTTTTGTGCGTACGCCACGTTTATAAATGAGGCCCCAGATCATTTTGATTTGTAACTCAGCACTTGTGCGTAAATTCAGGATGCATTCACCTCCTCTTGTCCCGTGTGTTGTGCAGTTTTGAAACGCTCGGTGCATCCGGAAGAGTTGAGATTAGGTCGATGAATCACAGTGACGGACTGAACTTGTCGGCAAGGAGAGGGGCTAGCGAGATTGTTAAAGAGGGCAAAGATAAGGGCAGGGTGCGGGGGGGGAGGGAGGTAGAGTAATTGTTTTCCTGTGAGTGACTGGTACCTGTTGAGAGTACATGAGAGCAGCTGTGTCCTGTAACCTAAAGCTCACAAGTTGTAACCACACACGTACTGATCCAGCCATAGCATCACCAGGATATCTGCAGCGGTAAGGCTTAGATAAACTAACTGCAGTAGCCTTTGGATTAACCCTTGTGTTGTCTTCCCCGTCAACCATGCAACTTTTTGTTTTTGTGGGTCAAAACGGTTTGGTCGTCTTTTTCGACACTTTTGTCTCTTTCTTCGAAGTTTCTGTCATTATGTTTCTGCGCTTTTTTTGACGTTTTTTTTCCCATATTTTTGAAAGTTTTTATTTAAGTTTTTGTCACTTTTCCTGGCGTTTTTGTCACTTTTTCCAAATTGTTTGTCACTTTTTCCGTTGTTTTTGTCACGTTTTTGACATATTTTTTCCTACGGTTTTCAACGTTCTATTATAAATATTTCTTTACATGCTATAAAATTGAATAAAACACTCAAATTCAATGAAAGTAGTGAACTGATCATTTACTTAACTTGTGAAGAGCGCTGTATGGAACCATCCACGTTATTTTGTTTTCAAATGTGGTTGAAAGAAACCCACATTTCTGATATAGAAACTTTTTGAAAATGGGTCAGATTTGACCCGAGGACAACAGGAGGGGAGGCCATATTTGTAAGGCTGTTAGTGATGTTTGTACTATGCAAAGTATGAGCGAGGTCAGTAAGACAAAGAGAACAAGAAGAAATCTCTCCCACGGGAAGAGGGGTGCGGTGTGTGTCTGCAAACACACAGCTTCATTGTTTTGCGAGAGAAAAGCGACAGAACAGTGAAATGACTCCGGGAGAGGAGGGAGAAACCTTTTTCCTTCCAAATGACCGAGCCAAATGGAAAGTGGTCCTAACAGAGGCTGGATCCACCTGTGGAGAAACTGACTTCATGCAGTTTCATCAGCCATATTACAGGCTCTCTTTAGTTCTCTCTCATTCTCTTTCTGTCTTTCTCACTTTATCTGTTTGTCTTTGCTGTCTTCATCTGCTTTTTGTCTTTCTTTGTCCGCCCTCCTTCTCTGTGTGTCCCATTTAATAAAAAGATCATTTATCTGCAATAAAGTTACATATTAAATTCATTATAATTGAAACGTTTGGTTTTTACATAAAATAAGGCTCCAACTAACGATTGTTTTCTGAATTGACTGATTAATCATTAACTCTATGAAATGTCAAAAACCTAGTCAACAATTATCACATTTCCCCCGAACCCAAGGTGACGTCTTCAATTTCTTGTTTCGTCCAACCAGCAGCCCAAAACCAAAAAGTATTAAGTTTACAATTCTATAAAAAAAGAGAAAAGCACCCATGTTTGGGGTTTTAAATGTTCCGTCTGTCGACTGATTGTTTCAGTTCCAATTCAGGACCTAATGTATAATACAGTCAGGGTACTTTTACATTAGGTCATTTGCATAGAATGATAATAGTGTGTAGGATAAAGTCACTATATGACTGCATTTGATAACCATTTGTATCAATCAGGACATGGAAAGGACAAACGCTCAAAAGGAACACCACCACCTTTCTGTCTCACCATCTGTCTTTTCCAGCGCCTCTATTTTCTCTCCATTTCGCTTTGTATTTGTTTTTACTTATCATACTATATTTTGTGTTTCACTTTCTTTCTATTGAATGTTTATTTCTATGAGGCAACAGGCTGGCAGAGCTGCAAGCAGAAGCAAAGGTTAAAGAGATCTCTGCTTCTGTCAGGCTGCGTAGCTCGCTGTCTGCCTGTTCTGCAACCTGATCATCGCTCATTTCTCAGGACAATCTCTTAGGCTTCAACAAGGGCAGAAGAGATAGATACAAATGTCTGGGCACAGTGAGTGTGTTTCTTCAAAATCTTTTATTTATGAATTTCAAATCATCCATAAAACTGCAGCTGACATCTCTTGCCTGTATTCTGAATCCGACTTTATTTAATTTATTTTTTGTAATATCTCCTAACTACATTTGCTGGCTTTTTATGAATTTTGTGCAGAGTTCCTTACTTGTTTTGACATATTTGCAAGCTGTGAGCCCACAGTTAAATCTCATACCTACTGTAGTTTTCTACCAGTATGCTGATATGAATGGTAGTATGCAGTCTGTTCCAGGATCATTTACGTTAAATCTGACAAGATATGAATGTAGCATTAATATGGTGCGTATGTCTTCACCACCACCATGATTTTCTGTTTTATACCATTGTGTATGAAGCAAAAAATTTGGATTTTGGACAAAACAAGCTATTTGAAGATATGATCTTGACTTTGACGTTAGAAAATTGTGACTGGCAGTCTTCACTGTTTTCTGACAAATTATAGTCCGAATAATTCATTGATTTTTTTTATTTTAACATTAGGCTTCATAGAAAACTAGCAGCGCCACTAAGTAAGACGGCAAAGGCGCCGTATTAAAGCATCGTCTAGGTGATAGAGAGGTGATAAGTTATGACTCATCTCAGCAGGTGACTGTTTGATCGATCACACTGGTTGTTAGCTCCGCTGTAATGAAGATCAGCATGTTGCAGTGTCTGGGGAAAGGAAGTTCAGTTTTTACACTTTGTGTGAAGAAAACGCACACTTCACTGCCAGTCAGACACCATGCTGAAGTCAGTGTGGTGATCACCAGCTGCTGGACACAGGTTAATAGAGTCTGCATCAGGTTGAAGTCAGTTTAAAGTTCCAGTTGGTTAGCTGCATGTGGTCAGAGAGTTCAGCATACAGCCCAAAGGTTGTGGCTGTGCAATTAATCAAAATTTGAATCGCTCCAAATACTCACAAAAACTGAAATCGAGGGGGGAAAAAAGCACGATCATTTTGCACATTGGGTTTTGCAAGTCAACTTTAATTATGTCTTGTGTTCTGAATGAAAAAAAACAAAAACCGGAAAAGCATGAAGGGAAATTTCACAGTTCAAGGTGTTTTCACTGTTGATTTGTTTAACTGTTTCAAGTTCAATAAATGCAACACCTTTCCAAGACACGATGATTAAAGGTGCTCTAAGCGATGTCACGCGTTTTTTTTTAACATTATTGTCACATACAGCAAACATCTCCTCACTATCCGCTAGCTGCCTGTCCCCTGAACACACTGTAAAAAAAACGCGGTCTCTGTAGACAGCCCAGGCTCCACAAACGGCAACAAAAACTAACTGGGCCAACCTGCACCACCAAACATAAACATTGTTCCAGCCAATAACCGACAAGAAGGATTTGGGGGTGCGGGTTGGGGGGTTAGTGCGCGGAAGGGAGGGGGAGGGGACGGGATGAGGAGGAGGGAGGGACGAGCTAGCCTCGTTTTGTTTGAATACTTTGCACGTCAACAAGCAACATCGCTTAGACCACCTTTAATTGTGTTGAATAATCGTGATTTTAATGTTGACCAAAATAATCGTGATTATGATTTTTTTTCCATAATGGAGCAGCCCTATCTTCAGTGTGACTGTAATTGTAAAGGCAGCAGTACACTTCTAATGAAGTCTGAAATAGAAACACCACAACGGAGCTGCATACTGTATCCACGCTGCAGTATAATGTTGGTCCTTTATGTACACAAAAGGCCAAAGAAGCTGTTCAATATTTTCCAACAACCTCAGCAAGATAAGTCATGAGTCACGAGTGATATTAGACCTTTTGTAGTTTAGTCTGGAAGCCTGAAGCCAGTGCAGGGCTTTTTGTACATATGGACCTGCTGAGAGTCCTTTTCTGCAGTAATTACACTGAGCCTTTGAGTCGCCCGGGAGAAGAATCACAGCTCAGACGTAAAATGAGAGTAAATGGGAGTGTGCCTGAAATCATAAGGAGTCCTCTGGAGGCACTGCAGTCTATAATTTAGCCGCCTCTGTCTCTACAGCTAACAACAGGTTCCCTGTTACACCCTGAACACACCACTGTCCGTGTGGGATCAGCCTGAGAAGCATGCTTTTGTGTGTGAAAGAGAAAGCATAGTGCAACGATTACAAGTATAGTACAGTCAGAAAAACTGACCTTCCACTAACTTAGTTGTCCTTGTTTTCAGCTTCAACCCCAAAGATTTGTCTGTTCAGATGTTTGCAAGACATTAGTTAGTTTGAAGAGTAGGGGTGTAAGAAAAAATCGATACACTTGAGTATCGCGATATTTTATTTTGCAATACTGTATCGATTTTCAAAAAGGCAATATCGATATTTTTTCTTTTTTTTTCTTTTTACTTAAAAAAATATTCATGTATGACAGTGATTGTGTTTAAACCCTCTAGCGCTAGATGGCTATGCTGAGACACACCACTAGTGTCCTCGCCTAGCAGTGCCTGACTTTTTGCTAGAAGCTAACAACGTGGCTGAACTTTGGCCTACTTTAGCATATAAAAATTAGCTCACTAAGAACCTGTGAACCACAATCCCAAACTGGCAGTTTGATTTTCTGTGTACTGAATTGTTTACCTAAAGTAAACTTCTTTGCCTTTTATGAACATCGTCTTTTTTTTAAATATTTTATATATATATATATATATATATATATATATATATATATATATATATATGTGTGTGTGTGTGTATATATATATATATATATATATATATATATATATATATATATATATATATGTATATATGTGTGTGTGTATATATATATATATATATATATATATATGTGTGTGTGTATATATATATATGTATGTATATGTGTGTGTATATATGTCTGGCAAAAGCTCAATTGTTTAATCTGACTTTCTTATGTTTTCATTATCTATCTCTGTCACCATGCTTCTTAAACCATCAACATAACATCAACACGCATCTGTCTGCACAAGTCTGTTCAGCATTCAGGCTCAGAGCCACTCAGAGGTGTAATCAGCCAACGCTATCAAATCAAAGGCCAAGTGCACTTTACCGGCCTGCTTTTCTCTCTCTGATAGCATCAGGCCAGAGGAATTTGGGTCAAGGTTTTTGATCTGATAACATCTCTTCTTGTCTTTCATTCTGCGGAAAACGTCTGCAGACCTTCTCTCTAACTCCCATGGGCCTGGTCACGAATCAGATACCCGCGATAAACTCTGAACAGCACACCTCACAAAGAATGTGAGATGTGCCACTGAGCAATAACTTAAAAGTTTTGTAGTTTAGGGCTTTAATTAAAATGACAGCAGGAGGAACACATCACCATAATAAAACACACAGCACTTTTACTTCAATTTGCCTAGCTTTAAGTTTTGTCATCTGTTGTGAGGGCTGGCACGGTTGTTCACGTTTTATGCACTGCTATTAAACATCAGTTACACCTGTACAATGCAGTTTAATCCACAACATCAGCTGGATGTGTAAATGAGGAACTGTTTGCTTACAAGTTCACTATACCAATATGCGTTCACAGCTTGTTTCCAAAGAAACAAGTTTCAGGTTTAAGTGTTTTATACTAACTAATAAAAGAAAGAAAGAAAGAATACAGTACTTCAGACGTCACACTGTGACTGCCAAAAAATGTTAACAGTGAAAGTTAACAAAGAGACAGCAACATGTTTTGAGCTGTTTGACGTCCTTGTATATTCTTATTTCTATCTGTGAGCATCTCCTTCATTTCATTTGTGCTTTTGTGCCATCAGCAGGAAACCTAGCCCAGGCAGTCCGAATGTCTTTACGAGCATTGTCTGTTCTCACTTTCTCCTTTTATCAAATGGCTGTACACACCTGCAGTGGACCAACTTTTTCAATATTTTTATTTCTAATTAACATGGCTGGGTACTGAATTCAATACTTTTCAGGCACCGACCGAATTGCCTCTAAAGTATCGAGTATCGAAAAATGCCTCATGATTCAATGCCATATTTCAATACCTAAGAAGTAAATCTCATCCGCGTTAGTGAGCCAATCAGCATGCAGCATGCTTCTACCAAGCTCTAATAATGCTGCTGATTGGCTGTTTAGCGCTACACGTTTCAGAGGCAGGCAGAAAAAAGTCTACGTTACACAGAGAGACGGGCTCACGTAGTAGGATTTGAAAAATAGAAAAAAAGATTTGTGCCGTAATGTTGTAATTTCTTTTTGATTTATAGAATTGGTATAGAAAAAGTATCGTTTAGGAACCGTTATCGAATTCACGGTATTGGTATCGGTACTGGTATTGAAAATGTTTGAACGATACTCAGCCCTACGAATTAACAGCTCAATATAATTGTGCACAAGTGCTGCATGTGTGACTTTCCACATCAGACTTTGAAGCTACCTGTCGCTCCATCACATAACCATCCACCAACTGTTTCTCTTCTCCTCTGTTGTTCTCTGTGTCCTCAGTACTTTGTCCTGCTGCTGTGTATCTTCCTGTTGGAGATCCTGGCTGGCGTCCTGGCTTATATCTACTACCAGCAGGTAATCCCTCTCAAGTCAATAAAAAAAAAAAAGTCCTTTCAAATGTGTTTTACAATGCGCCCTGGGATTTGTACCGTACGCTAGGTCGTACGTGTGGAATGACGGAGGAGCGGCTCACCGATATGGGAAGACTTAAGGGTTTGTTTTAAGTAATAATGTAGTCGTAACTGAATTGTGGTGGGCGGATTACAAAAAGGAATCTCATGAGTACTGTTTTTTTTTTTCTTCTTTTGATATTCTTATTTTTGATCAATTATCCAATTATTGTCACTGTAGCTAAAAAAAAAAAAAAAAGTAAACCCTGATACAGAAAATCATCATCTGATACTCTAATCTGATGTCTATGTGTATAGCAGATATGATGTACTAAACAAATCAAAAGAGCATGCTTGCCTCTTAATCTGAGCGCGTAGTCAAAAGAGTTAACAAGACTGTTTCAGTTTCCATGACAAAACAAGCATGATAAATCAGATTGCTGGGAAGAAATGTCAGAAAGCCCATTAAAAATAAAAAATAATAGCATATTGCTGAGCATATTACTCGTGGTACATTTAGTCCAAATGGAAGGGAAAATGCCTCCAGTAGTACACATAACAAGGCTGAATGCTCTGTGTCAGAATCATTTAGAAGCATTTTGTTATGACTTTGGATTAGACTACACTGAAACAGAGCTGTTCCCTCCAAAAACAAAGAAATGAAGAACTCTGCTGACACAGGTTAATGACTAAAGAGAGCTAAAATACTGCAGCAAGCACTACAGAATTAGAAGTAATTACAGAATTCACACAGTTTTACTTACACGTGATTCTTGTCTTCTCTCATGTGCTGTAGTTGATGTAAAAACTAGACTAAAACCTGCAGTGTAGAGTTACCCCTATTTTCCACCGTGCGCGTCTGCGCTGCATTCCGAAAGGCGCCCCCCCGAGCAATCGCTGCCATTCAAGTCAACGCTTGATATTCCACCAGCCGACCAACGGCGCTTGAAGCGTGCGTGAAGCGGCTCTCCGCTCCGCTAAAGATACGCGCCAGGTCTACTTTCACGCGAGCCGCTGGACTTTGGGTCAACCGGGCAGGCAGTGAAACAGCGAGACTATCCGGTCAATTTACCAAAACACACCCCCCCCCAATATCGTTGATGTCTCCTCTACAACACCACGGACAAGGAGAGATTCATCTTGGAGGTAGAAAAACATAATACCACATCACAGATCTATTTTTTTAAGGACAACACCAGAAGAGAGAAGGCATGGAGTTAAATTCCTTGTGCTTGGAGTGGAAGGTAGATACTAGCTTAATAAACACGCGATTGTTCTGTAAAGTACTTGTAGAGACAATAGCATCTGCGAGTCGGGCAGCAAGACACTCCGCTTCTGAGACGCTCCCGGTGTGGTACGGCGCGTGGCGGAGGACGGAACCAAACCGCACCGCAGAGCCGGAACGCAGCACAGACCGGTGGAGGATCGGAATTATGACTGCCTGCACGGCAAGTTTTGACTCGTGTAATATTACCACGACTGATTGCTCTCCACCGGCGTCACTCCCGGCCCGACTAGTCTTAAAGCCTGGTGGCTTGTAGCTCAGCAACAGGACTGTTTTTAATGTAGAGGTGCACTGCTTTCATTACAACTGCCTCATTCATAATACACCACTCGTCTGAACAGGAGCAGCCGCTGAGCTCCACGGCGCTCTCCTGCTTCCTGAAGCTCTGACTCCATTACTTGCTTCAAAAGATTGTTGCATTAATTACGTTTTGCTAAAATCTCTAAAGCCACTCTCCTTCCATCCCTCTGTTCTTCATCCCTTGTTATTATTCCTCTTTTTTTTTCTCTCTCTGGTAATCTGAGAACTTTACATTTGCTTTTTATTTCAAGATGCCAAACACCTTGTGGCTCCTCCTTGTAATTGCTCACAGACTCACCTATGTATGTTTAGCAAGCTGTCCAATCTGAGTTTCCTGTTGCTCGACTAGAACAACCTTTGAACGTACAAACGTTCCACCAAAACAAGTTCCTTTCCGAGGCTATTTTGCAGAGGTGTTGTCATTGTGTGCGGGGCTTAGCGCCGCCCAAGACAATTGTGATTGGTTTAAAGAAATGCCAATAAACCAGAATGCAGTGTGGACTAGCCAGACCCTCCTCTGCAGCGCTGTGGAGGAAGGTCTGGCAATGCGAGACTAAAAAGGGAAGTAACGCCAGCAGCAGTTTAGACCTGCGGATGTCAACACATCACTGTTGCCTTTCAGGCAAAGAAAGTAATAACTGCCAAACCTTTTTCCACCAATAAAGGGTAATGAGTGCTACATCTGCAATCTTTTTCTATTTTTTTTTTTATAGCTGCTGTTTTCTGAGATTAACATTAAGCTTCGTTAGGCACTTAATTAACAGACAAGTGAAGCTCAGTGTGTCTGTAGAAATAGTTACTTGTCCAAAGCAAACAATTTAACTAGCTAACAACAGAAATGTGATTGTTTTTTTCTTTCTTCCTTCATATCCCATCCTTACGTTATAGTTTGCTTGTTGTTATTGTTTTTTGTTTTTTTTGCCATAGTCTGTTTTAAAATGTCCTTCTTTCTCCAAAGTAACGAAAAGGACAGTTATGGTGAACTGAAGACGCATTACGATGCTCTGAACGGTAGTATTCTTACCAGTGTTTAGCAGAAAATATATACTTTTACATACTACATACTTTTACATTCAACAACCAGCCATGAAAAAGAAAGATATTGCAGCTGTAGCAGTTGTTGCCTTCACGTGACACCATTGTCAAAACAGCAGAGACTGTTCAGTTCCTTACCTGTAGATGGCGCACCTTTACAAGTCAACCTCTGCAGGTCTAAACGGCTGCTGCTCCTGAGCCGGTCCAGGTTGGGCTGGAACTGGTTTTAGTTTCACAGCAATCGCCTGAATAGATGCTTGAACTCATGTTTGCTTTGATTCGTATGTGGTTAATGGCACACAATGCCGTTCACTCACACCCCGGGCTGTTTTTACTGGTTGAGCCATTTTGAATGTTGAATTGCTGTTTTTACTTCCCTGCCGCCGCCACCGCAGCGTTTCCTAAACTGTCAACAGGTAAAATATACAGCCCCCCCCCCCATCCTCTCCTTTCCTCTTTGTCTTCACCTTCCATGTCTCATCTCTTTCCGCCCCACCCTTCCTCTCTTCATCATTCATTCCCTTGATATCTCCTTCACGCTTTGATTTACAGTGGTTTCCCAGCTGGCTTGTTGCCATAGAAACTGAGCCCCCCAGACCTCGCGCTCCTCCAGTAAGCGTTTTATGCCACTGGTCTAAAGAACAAAACAAAACAAAAAAAACACCGTCTCCCTCTGCCTTCGCCCCGGCTTTGTCCTTATCTGCTCGTCTGTTGTTAGAACCTACAGTCCATGACATGTGTCGTCTGGAGAGCGTTTAAACTCTGTGTGCTATAAATCTCATCAGTAGCACAGTCAACAATTACAACTACTTTCATCACTTGGTCATCCCTGCTCTGTGCTGGCCTGAGATTTGAGTGTTGCTATATGTACTGGGGCTGCTAGTGAATCTATCTGTGTCTGTTGAATGAGAACAGTTGAACGAGGAGCTGAAGCAGAACCTGAGAGAGACCATGACCCAGAAGTATCAACAGAGCAGCCATGAGCACATCACCAGGGCTGTGGACAAGCTGCAGCAGGAGGTAAGTGTCAGCGTGCCAACCAGAATGGATAGATGGATGGATACGTCTACCAGTTTTACAATCCAGAAAGCCAAACTTTTACAGTAAGAGTGCAGTTTTACTTTGACCCCCAAATACATTGGACAACTGGATGCATTTGCATTCACACTGTCACGTTTATAAGTGAACCAGAGCTTCTAAGCAGAAGCCACATCATGGACTCACATGTGATTGGACAGTGTTTTGGTAACCTATCATCCCATCAGATTAGAGATTTTGGTGATGGGGGTCCAGTCCCCTCTGTCTTCAGCTAAGCAGGGTGGACTTGCCTGCAGCCTGTGCTGTAATGTACCCTCTCTTTTGCTTATACCAGTTGACGGCACATGAAGGAACGGATAAATCTGAGCAGCAGTCGAGACTTCACTCTGTTAATTTTTTATGAGTATGAGATGCCCCGGGCTGTCAGAGGTCAACATTTATTCTTTGTTCTTTCGCCTCAACTTTCCCAAAAAAATACTTTGGACTTCTCACAGATGCACTTAACTCGATTTCTTGCCGAGCGCTTGCTGTAGCTTCTTGTTTACCGTACAAATATCAAAGTAGTATCGGTACCCTCACATAACCATTGGTAAGAAAACAAAGAAGCCCAAAATCTCAAACCAGTCCTTCAGCAGATTACACAAACTTTTGCTCGTCTTTCTTTAGTGAAGTGCAGTATTACAAAATGTCATCCGTTGGTATACAGCAAAACAAACTTGTAATGTTTTATATTGAACTGTCTTTTTATACTTATTTGCTACCACCCAAAGTCTCCCCTCTAAAGAGAGAACGTGTGTCTTCCTCCTCTCTCCCCCCCCCCGTCAGTTCAAGTGCTGTGGCAGCAACAGTTCATCCGACTGGGAAGACAGCGTCTGGATTCGCTCCCTCTACGCAAAAAGCAGGAAGGTGCCTGACAGCTGCTGTAAGACGCCCACTGAGCTCTGCGGCCTCAGGGACCACCCATCCAACATCTACAAGGTGGAGGTGAGAGGATGAAGGGTGCTGGGGCTGTCGACGGGGTTGACTTTGTTTAGTGCGGGTGGCTGGATCTGTATTTCTGCCGTGTCTCCGTATGTCAGCATTGAGACCGTGTGGCGTAAGAGTAGCAGTGAGACTCCAGCAACACTCCCACAGCAACTGATGCAACATGAAGACACACTTTGTTTTTGTTTTTTTGTTTGTTTTTTTTCATTTAGGGTGGCTGCATCTCCAAACTGGAGAAATTCATCCTGGACCATCTGAAGATCATCGGGGCGGTGGGTGTTGGGATCGCCTGTGTACAGGTGAGCATAAAAACTCAGTTTAAAAACAGTTTGCTTGCACTTAAACAAAGAGGAAAATAAATGTGTATCCATGGGGTTTTTGCTAAATTATGTTTTCCTTCCCCTCCATCCAATCCCCCCCAGGTCATAGGGATGGTGTTTACATGCTGCCTATATCGAAGTCTAAAGGCAGAGCCATACTAGGAGAAGCAGAAGAAGAAGAAAATTGGGTGGGTGAGGGAGGTGACTTCCTCACCACATGCCATACTCAAATAGCCCGTAGGTTCTGTTCTTTGCTTTGCAAATTTGGCACGCGATCAAATTTCACATCTGAGGATCTCATTTTGGTAAACAAAGGGTGGAAAAACACTCCCAAGGTTTCTTGAAGTAATTAGGCCCTCAAATTGCAGTCTCAGCTACATCTTCAAGATCACAGCGCTGTGAGGGAAAAGCCTCCGAGAGACACTGATGGAAATTTGAACGCAGATTGCGGAAATTAGCGCGGGACAGACTCCTTGGGACTAAAACATTGTAGTTTTCTTCCACGCCGATTCCCTCGATGTGCATTTGTTTGTGGACCAGGTGCTACACCCCCCAGAGTGCTGTAAAGATCTGTGGACTAAAACGGGCACTTAGCAGAAAATGTCCCTCCTGGTCGCAGCAGCTTTCCTTCCCGAGCAGCGTGTTTAACAAAGCCTCTCAACTCTGGGGCCCTCTTCAACTGCAAAAGCGTTTCTGTTTCCACGTTAACTAGTGTCATGCATTTCAAATATTCATTCGATCGTGGCCTTTTTAAACCTTTTGAACTGTTAGTTTTTATATTTTGTAAAGGATTATTTTCTGTAACACTTGAGGCGCTTTCTTACGAGCTGTTATTTTTGCCTAATCTGTCTTCATATAGTCTGTGTTTGATCATTGTTTTTATTAAATCATCATGCGTTTGTCATTCATGCATCTCAGTATGCTTTCTATTTTGTGTAATATCATTTATTTCTGTATGACCCCTCTCTGTTATCTTGTTCGAAAATAAATACATATTACTACTGATAACGTAAGCAGTGCTTCCGATATTGCTCATAAGAAAGTGCCTCGTGTTTGCTTCTTTTTTATATAAGGGATTTATCCACTGATGCCAAAATTGTCAACCATAACTTTGTGTAAGGACCTACTGTATCTTTTCCAGCCTTATTCACGTATCTACTGATGTCTCTCTTTTTTAGATTGTTTTCATGAATGAAGATTTTGTTGACTTTTCTATAGACCATGAATATATTATTGTATTTAACAGACACATTGGTAGGAAATGATAGTCACTCACTGTTGGCAATGATTTTTTTCCTGTGTGCCTCAAAGACGATCTGCTGTATTTCTGTCTTGATAATCCAAGAATTATTCTAGTTTGAATAAACATTGATCACTAATAACACTTCTTCTGTCATGTTTGATTTCTTAGCAAAAGTCAGGCGGCACTTTGCAACATAAACGGTATAACAAGGAGCATCTCTATTTTTTTTTTTATTCATTTATTCACTGTGATAGATTATGATTTGTGATAACACCAACTAACAAATGAACCAAATATTTTATGAACTTTACTGAGCAAATGCTGAGCAATATCCACCTCACAGTTATCAGGTCATCCCAAAAAAAACAAATGATTGTGTAAAGACTAAATCACGTGCCTGTAACCAGTGGCCCTTACACAATTGGCACCAGCTTATGTGTACATTAGTGTATTAACCCAAAGTCAATTCCCTAATGTTACTGTAGTGTAGTGATTTGGGATGTGAGCCATATTCTTGACAGCTGCTGCTGGAGTGTATTACCTATACTATGACAGCTGTATGGTCTGTAATGAGAGTAATTCTGCTGTTCGGTGCAAGGCCAGCTCATTTGAACCCTTGTATTGTTGAAGAGTGACTGTGCATCAGTGTTATTACTGCGAGCAGCAGCAGCAGTTACTGTGTGCAAACACAGGGCGGCAGCACCCGCCAGGCTTTCACCACCACAACACCACACTGATGAAAACAGCTGCTGAGAGTGTGTGCAAAACACAGAGAGGCTATTAAGGATTAACCCCCCCCCCCCCCCCCCCTCCAAACACACTCACACTCTTTCGTTTCGTTATACAGAAAACATAGAAAAGCTTTAATATGGTTTTCCAAAAGATGAGGTTTTTTTTTAAACGTGCACAGAAATGTCACTTGGACATTGAACTTTGCCTGCTTGTAACTTGTTAGTAAAAACATACAATTTGTTAATGTAAAAATCTGCTTCCCAGTGTAACGAGCTGAAAGAGAATCAAATGGCAATGTCGGCTCGCAGCTACAGACGACTAATTGGTTTCCATTGGGATGGCTAACAATGCAAATGAAGCCATTTCTCAGTTAGTGACGATGGCAGAGTAAAAACATCCCCCCTCTGTGTAACAGGCGCACATGGTGAAACGAAATAACAGAAATCTGTTTGAATTGTCATAGCGCCTCTTGAAGGGGCTCTCACAGCACACCTCGTGAAAGCTGAGTCATCCCTGGCAAAATGAGCGTGTGAGGTGTTTTTTTTCCTCAATGGAGAGGGGGGAGAGAGAGATTCAGCAGTTAACGTTTCCATTCGAGTGAAAGTAGATCAGCACATGGCAATTTTAACAGGGCTCTTTTCCACGGAGCAGACATCTGTGGAATGCATGTTGTCCTGCTGCTCTTGACGCAGCCGTTGCCTTTTGCTTGTTGCCTGAGTTTGACTTTAAATAGAAGGCAGAAATGATGACAAGCCTTTGAACAACAAGTGTGTCCCAACCAAGTGTGCCCTGCTGATGAGAACCATGATAAATCTCCTTCCTCATTGCCAGACCGTGCAGGCCTCCCTGCCTGTTCTGCCCGCTTGCTGTGACAGCCCGCATACAGGCTAACACAAGAGGTATGTTAATAATGCCAGTGCATGACATTTCCAAAATATCTCCTACAATACTCGGTTGTCCATTCAGTGCACGTCACCCGCTGCACCTCGACCTGTTGGCCCATCCTGCAGAGAGGCATGTTATTTTCAGTCCGAGCAGGGGGGGGCTTGTTCACTCTTCTCCGTCCACCTTTTTTCCTGGGAGGTGATTTCTGTGCCTACAGGACAAACAGACAACAGGGACTGTGCGACAGTTTGTCTGCAGCTGGTGACAGTAGGAGGAACATGCAGGCATTCGTTCCCAGGGTCACCCAAAGGCAGAGTACCGCAAGGGTACAGAAACCTGTGTGTGTGTGTGTGTGTGTGTGTGTGTGTGTGTGTGTGTGTGTGTGTGTGTGTGTGTGTGTGTGTGAGTGAGTGAGTCTAATTTTAGATATAGTTTGCATCATTTTCAACTTAGTCGTCTGGGGACATCTAAGCCGCTGAGGTTAAGAATTTGTTGTTTCTGATTTGGTTTCACAGCAGTTAGATATATCATGAGCTAAAACGGTTCCTGTCCTCACTGGGATCGGGTAGAGGTTAAGGTTAGGTAAGTATAGTTACGGTTAAATTTAGGCTTACCTATAAGGAAATGAGTCTAAACCCCAGAGCTAAACACAGCGGTGGTTTCCAACCTGTGGGTCAGGACCACCCAAAGAGGTTGTAAGATAAATCTCAGGGGTCGGGATGATTGACGACATAGATTGGAGGTTAGCTCACCTGGTAGAGCGGGCGCCCATGTGTAGAGGTTTACTCCTCGACGCAGCGGCCGCAGGTTTGGCTCCGACCTGTGGCCCTTTGCTGCAGGTCGTTCCCCTTCAAGCTGTCCTGTCCAAATAAAGGCTTAAAAATGCCCTACAAATAATCTTTAAAATATATATATATATATATATATGTTTATTATTTTTTGAGTGCATACCTGGAATATGAACATAACATAACAAACCTAACAAAAAATAAATAAACAGACACAACACACATCCTGAGTAATAACAATAACCACAGTCATAATTAAATACAAAGCAGTTTAACTTTAAGTACAAAAGTGCATATACATAGTAAAAGGAATATACACACAAGGTATACACATTAGTCTTTATCTTGAAATAATGTCAGTACAGGGTCTCAGATCTTATTGAACCCCTTATATCTTATAAAGTCTCAGTCTCTGCAGATTTAGTGTGTTTGCAATTTCTCTTAACCTCAAATCAAAACCAAACAGCCATTTTTCCATACTTATTGGCAAGAAGAAACAATATTGTCTGCAGCTCAAAATACCTTTATTTTTATTTATTTCTTTTACTTTGCTTTATTTTTTTTCTTTTGAATGACTTCATTTTTATCTGCTCACGCACCTATACATTTGAATAAATCAATCTGTATCTGAAACAACTGAGTGACTGTATGTCAACATCTGTGTGTGTGTACATTACATTAAAAACAGATAGGGATGTCAGGGAAGCACTACAGATGATTCTGTAGGCAGAATATTTTATGAGGGCTCTGATCCTTTATAGGTTTCAGCCAACTAACCCTGTATGTATGCTTTGCGTCCTGAAAGTCTCTGCTGCAGGCATCTCAGGTCATTTCATTTTCACTCAAGGCCTCGGCTGTTTACATTGTGTGTGTGTGTGTGTGTGTGTGTGTGTGTGTGTGTGTGAGGAGGGTGGACAAAAGATGTAATCACGAGTCTGTAGATGGCAGCAACACTCTTGGCCAATCTGTCTCAATAAAATGGGAAAAAAAAGTCTATTGTCTTGGCGGTCAAGGGCTGCCAACTGAAATTGAAATTAATTGGAATGATCCAGCGGGAAGAAGAAAAAAATCCACTGTAATCGTGAAATAAATCCACTGGCTACCAATAGGAGTTGTTTCACTGTCTTCCCTTGTATACCTGTGCACATATACAGGCCAAATGTTTGCTGTATAGACACACTCTCTGTACATTTTTGAAAATCAGTTGTATGGATATAAGTTTATTCAAATACACAACATGCAGAAATTGATAAATCCAGTATGAAAAATAGCTTCTACTTCACCCACATGAGGATCATGACTCTGGGTCAGGGATAAGCCTCATTATGCAGCAGAAAAAGCCACATCAAATGTCACTTCTATTCTGCTCACATGCTGAACATGACTGACTACGTTTGGCTATTTTTACACAGTTATCAACAGTGTTGAAGCGCTGACGTCACATTTCTTTTTGGGGTGTGTGTGTGTGTGTGTATAAGAAGGGTGCTGATTATGTAAGTCATTTACATTTCCTCCAATTTGAGAGTGACTGGCTCAGCGAACTGCGTGACTTTGAGCCTCGGTAGCTTTCAAGCTCCCCTCAGACTAATACTGAGGAGCTGCGTGAAATAAAACCTCTCACTGAGCTGCCTCTCAGCTTTTAAGAGATGTCACTGGTGCATCTGTTGAAAGAAAAAAAAGGAGCGTCTACAAGGATGCACATCAGGGTAAAGCTCCTGTGTGCTGACAAGAGGCTCACATGTGGCTCCTATCCCTCTGCATACAGATACAGCGCCGTACTCCATATACGTCACCACGCCTGTCACTCACTTGCTCACTCAGGCTCACTTTCAGCCCCTCGCTTGCTCCCTGAAGCGTAGCGCCTCAACATCTGGTTCTCCATCCTGCTCCTCTTATGGGTCACATCCCATTCAGGCAGAGGAGATCCCGAGTCCTGAGGTGTTTAGACCTTCTCCAAGGTGATTTGACCAGCTGGCTTTTGATCTTCCTCGAGGGGGTTAGAGTGGATCTGTTTGGGGGTTTGGAGGCTGTGAACCTTGGTCGTGTGTCCCGAAGGATGGCAGCAGGGGTACAGCTGTGGATTTGGAATCAGAAGGAGGTGTGGAGGCCATGGCTTTGGATGTGATACAACAACGCAGGTGGAACACCCCCCCAACCCCTACCAACATTTTTGTATGTTTGTGTGTTGTTTTTTTGTGTTATATGTGTGTATGTGTTTGTGGGACCTGTCTTGAATGAGAACCAGCAATGTGAGGGGTGGGCGGGTAAATGGGGGCGGGGGTGGGAGAGGTGGGCGGATGGTAGGGTGGGTTTTGGGAAGGGAGGTGGGTTGGTAGGGGTGGGTCGGTATAACCAATAATAAGTATTGAGGGAGGCATAGTATGTAAAAGTAGAGATGAAATATGGATGAAAGTCTGATTTTGATGAAATTCTGGAATTTATTTTTCATTGTTGTTGTTTTGCCCTTATTTGATGTACTTCCTGGTACCTAATCATGATGACCCACAGAAATTACAGTAATTTTTTTTTTTTAGAAATAAATGAACACCCCAAGAAACAGGTTACTCTGACATATAATCCAGTTAATATTCATGCAACACATTGTCCATGTGTTGTGCATTACAGTAGATCCTATACGGTTAAATATCCAGGTCTGAGAAACACATTTCTATATTAGATAGGCCATGAACAAAAACGGCAAAATGGTTTAATTTGGTGTATGACTTAAACCTACAGAGCATATGTTCAGTTTGAACTTCTTTCGCTGAGACACTACTAAAAACACTAATTTAACCATCAGATTAAGCTTCTTTGCATGAGTTCTAAGAAGCAAAGTTCTGCATTAGAAAGGCCATGAATTAAAAGGACAATATGGTTTTAATTCCCAAATGAAACCTTGACAGAACAGAGCATATGTTCAGTTTGAACTTCTTTCGCTGAGATAATGTTAATTTGACCATCACATTAGATTAAGCCATTACCTTTTTTTTTTATAGAAATAAAAAAAGGCCATGAATTAAAAGGGCGACGTGGTTTTATTTGATTTCCCACCGAAGCCTAGACAGGAGAAAGAATATGTTCATTTTGACCCTCTGAACGCTAATTAAAGCTTCACTACTTTGCAAAAGGTCTGAGAAACACATTTCAACATTAAAATGACATCGATCATTTACTAACAGACAATAGGCACTCTCTGTGATTGGCCAAAGTCTCCCGTCAAGGGCTAGATTTTTGAAAGCCTGAAAACAGATCCAAGAAGAGGTGCAGAAGTCTCTCAGACCACTTGAATTACAATATATTGAAAGGTTTTTATGGAGTTTTTGACAAACGACGCCAAAATAGACTATATACCCCAGCTTTAAATGCTCCTTTTATAAGTTTAAAAATGTTTTTACTTCTTAGGCTAAAAGCATGATTATACTCCCAAACAGACACGGACAGGTGGGGACACCACTGCTGCATAGTAGTTCTTCTGTTCATAATGTCTGATTGGTCGATGTGTTCCACACATGCACAGTAGATCGCTACGCTACCACTTGTAGTGGAGTGGCTACGCAGTTGCAACAAATTGGCAGTATGTGGGCGTTCGCACAGAAGCAACAGAAACCACACACTCTGATGACGACATTTTCGTCATGCAGAACTTAGCGGACCTTTGTGCAGACGCGGACAGTATAGTGTTCGGCTTTAAAAAAAACACTTTAGAACCCACTGCATTGTCACAAAGCTTAAAACAAGGACAGTGGTGAAGATGAATATTACTACACTGTATATGGATGAAGTACAGGTTGTTTGAATATATTACAGGGATAATGACAGGGCATTACCTTGTGTGATTATGCGTATTATAGTTTAAAATGTTTAAATGCTGCAGGTGCACTTGATTTATCTAACTGAAACGATCTCGACGGTGTTGAGGGTCAATGACGACCAGCGACATTACATGTGCATTAAAAGACTATCTAAAGTGCATAATAAAATGCTTATCGACATACTTGGATTAGACCACGAGGCTGTAGATGGGGATGTAGATATATTTTTAATATCCTTAACTTTCAATAGAAAATGTGCTCATGCAGGTAAAATCATAAATCAAAGAAGGACCACAAGCCCAGAAAAATACAGGCCCTGCGACACAAGCTATTGTGTTGTTATTGGAGCTTTGAGCACTGGGTGCATCTGCACTCAGTGTTTGCTTGAAGTGGAGGAGGTACATGCTGGTTGCTGCTTGGGGCTTGTGGATCTATAGTAGCCTATGTTTATAGATCTATTGTACATTTAGGTTTAACCGGCCATGCTGCAATCAAAAGAATAGCTATATGTCACAACACAAACCAGTAAACAATATCTAATAGGACTATCTATTTTGGTCTTAATCTTATTAAGAGTGACTCTCTGGAACACACACACACACACACACACATACACACACACACACACACACAAACTGAGGAACATTATCTAAACCCTGCTCATTCACAGATCAATACACACTCACTGTGATTACCTGTCCTACAGTACTGTTACGTTGAAAATCAGATAAAAGTAGGCTAAGTATCTCAATTACTTTTTAAGTAAAAGTACCAATACAAAAGTAGCCTATTCCATTAGGCTACTAGTAAATGTCCAGCATTCAAAGTCTTAAAGTGGCTATAATCGATAGGCTATCTATCATATCTCTAGTTTTGTACTTTTTGAAAAAAGTACAATTTTGAATAGGCTACATAGCTGTTAATGTAACTAAATCAAACGCACGTTTTTCAAAATGGTGGGCTGTTTGAACCTGTCGTGCTCGGTTAATCTGTCAACTGTACTATATTGTCGCTTCAGGAGTTTGTTTTGAAGAATAACCTGTTTTGTGGCTAACTCTGCGGTATTCTGCAACATGTTCAGCATTTCAAGCCGGAGGTAAAGTTGACTTTGACCGCCGTTGGGACCCGGTTGGGACTGTGAAGGACCAATAAGTTAAGGTAAGTCCGTTAACATTAATGCTACTAACGTGTTCGAGCTGACTGTCACTGTTATCCAGTGGCGCAACTACCCAGAGTCAGAGGGGTATGCAGCAACAATTTTGCCCCCCCCCCCTTTAAATAATAAAGGTTTATTTTAAAGTATATCAGCGACGTTAACGGTTGCCCGGTTGCCCTTGGCAACCAAATTGTGACAATTAAAAACCTAATCATCACCCCTGGTTGATGTGATTTGAGTGGTGAGGGGCTTTCCATCTCTGTCTGCACTATTTCTTCCCCCAAAAAGGACACAGTGAATAGGTTGGTCAACAGAACTTCAAACCATACTGGACATTTAGTTTTGTGTGGTCTAACTAATAGAACTACCTGATGTCATCACTGGTCTCATCTTTACCTGATGCTATCGCCGACCTCATGTCTGTCTCATTCACTCCTTGCCTGTGTTCTTCTCCACTAAGACATAATGTCAAACAAACATTATGTAATAGTTTTTTCATTAGTTTTTCCATATCAATAATATTAAGAAATGAATCTGTTGGTATCAAGTTGCTCCCCCTACACTTCCACCTAATGTTAGACCTACCTGTTGCCTTCCCCTGTCTTTCCTGATCCACCATCCTCACACCTGAATGAAATGAACTCACTGTTAAATATAGCAGCCTCAATTCAATTCTTAAATCAGTCTAGTGATGGCATCAGATAAGACAACTATTATGCAGTAAGGTTGTGCTGCTGTTGAAATTACATTCACATTTTGTATTTTAAATATTTATATATTTTTTTCATATTTATTTATTTTTCTTCTTGTCATTTATTGTGCATGCTACCTTATATTTACCAGTTGTTATTTTACCTTAATAAAATTGAGATATGTCATACATAGGATTGGTACCATAGGGTTTAACCAAAATCTAAATGTAGCTATCAGCAACATTGGTTTGCATTAAGCTAGCCGTAAACCCCACTTTAGCTGCTAGTGTTAGCAAACACTAGCTAGTCTGAGAACAGTCTGTTAACATGAATATTTGCAAGCCTCCAAGTTTGGCAAATCTATGCATGATTCAATGATAAACCAGAGTTATAGCATTAGTTATGTTTTCCAGATTCTTGTCATTTATTGTACATGCTACCTTATATTTATCAGTTTTCAGCTCAGCAACCTTGGTTTTGCATATTGTAAGCTAGCCGTAAACCCCACTTCAGCTGCTAGTGTTAGCAAACACTAGCTAGTCAACAGTCTGTTAACATGAATATTCGCAAGCCTCCAAGTTTGGTAGCAAATCTATGCATGATTCCATGGTAAACCCCCATTTGGCTGCTACATTCCCAGTGTTAGCAAACGCTAGCTAGTCTGTTAACATTAATATTTGCAAGCCTCCAAGCACAGAGGTCACAATTTAAATCTTACCTGTTGCCTCTCACCATCCACTTATTTAACTGCTGTCCCATCCCTGGACATGTTATCTCCTTTTCGCTCTTTCTTTTTCTATTTTTAGCCCCAATAGCTGTTTTGCATATAGCACATACCCACTTTTTGCGGCACTGCTGTTATCTTTGTGCCGCTGGTAAAGTTGGTGGTTAGCTAGCTAATATCAGCAACATGTATTTAATGTACCTGCTCAATTGACATCTACATATTGTAGTGGAGTAGAATTATAAAGTAGCAGAAAATGAAAATACTCAAGTAAAAAAACAAGTACCTTTAAAATTGTACTTAATTAAAGTAGGTTACTTGAGTAAATGCACTAATTTATTTTCTACCACTGCACTGTACTATAATAGACCTTTTTCATGGCAGACACGTTGACATGCCATAGTAGGAAAAGCACAGGTGTATTCAAAACCATTAATGATGGCTGCATTCCACTTAGGAGAGTCCCTGGTATTGTGCATGCTGACTCACTGAAATAGCTTACTGGAACACTTGATGGAACTGAGCCATCGTTAAGGTTATTAATTTCAGCTGTGCTTTTCCTACTATGACAAGTCAAAATGTCTGCTGTGAAAAAGGGCCATTAGTGATGCATGAATGTGTAAGCATTTATTGCAGCTGATAAAGGTGTGGCCAATTTGAACTACTTTATATAGCCTACTGACGGGTAACTTAATCCATAACATACATCATAATTTATAGGTTGATTTATATTTTGTATTAAAAATCTGAATCTGCAAAGTAACCAGGAACTGCCCAGCAGGATAATGGCCACACATGGCTTTCCTTGATCATTTAACTTAACACACTTACAAAAAATATTGGTTAAATTAAAGATGACATGGCACGGAAACTAGCTTCAAAAAGCCCCCAAAAAAAGAGTTAAATGCGGGTCTACAGAGCTCCTACCCCGGCTTGCTGACGAGCTAGCTGCAGCTAGCTTTGGACTGCTAGCTAGCTGCTGCCCATCGCGACCGACGATGTCCTCTAAAAACATGGGCTACGTGTTATATAAATCTTTACTCAAGTAAAGAATATATGTTAATACAAAATAAACCCTAGATTTATGTCTTATATTTGCCATTATGAGCCAGCTACAAAGAACTGGTAATCATCCAGACTTTTAAAAGCTTTTGAAATCAGCACCAGTATATGGGGATACCCTGTTTACCACATAGTGGTACAGATCGTGTGGACTGGAGTCGGGCAGACTCTGTGATTTAATGAGGTCCGTGAAAACGGAGGGAGGAAGAATTAAGTATTAAGTCGGTATCCAATCCTGCTCTCTCCAACTTCTCCAAATACTGCTCTTTGTGAGCACCAGATGCCCTACCTTGACTGATAACGTCACGACAACTTGTTGTTCAATAGAAGCCATAAAGCCATAAATACAGTTTATTTAGTGTTATGTATTTCAAACTGATTGAAACTATGAAACCTTCCGCTCGTCTACTACACTGTTTAGCTTGTTATTGCCGTTGATTTGCCATCATCATGGCGTCGTCACGTGGTCGTGGTCACGTGTTTAAAGGGTCTATATGAGACTGACGAGTCATCCAGGTCTGCTAGTCAATTTATACTTTTGATTATGACGGGATTTAACGCGTTGAAGATAGCAGGTTTAGGTGTTTACGTGGCAGCTTAGTTAATGTGACGTTCCCTTTAATGTGATTATTATTAGTGCATATAACCGCAACAATTTAACCGAGAGTCTTGTAGATCTTAAGTATATTGCCTCACCTGGTTGTACCTCCTCCAGACTTTCCTCCTCTCTCCGATTCAGTCAGGGTGGAATATGATAATGCATAATATTTCTGCAGATTTAGCTTTTTTGTTTTATTTTTTTCCTTTCCTGCCTGAGAAGCCAGGAACTGTTGAGGCTTGTGCCTCCAATATCAGTGTGTCATTGATGGGAGGAAAGAGATGGAGAAAAAGGTTGGGGTGCCGAGCGTGTGTGTGTGTATTAGAGGTGGGGGTTGCGAGTTGCTGGGGCGTAAAAAGTCCACTACTATTTGTCACCGTCAACTGTATGCCTGGCTGTCAGTGGAGCCCGCCTGCGTGCCGCAGCAAAGGCCTCTGGGAGCCCTGTATTCCACTGCGTGCATCTGCCAGGCAGGAATCTGAATGCCTGTTGCTACCTCTCATGGACTGTATGCTCCCTCTGCATGGGGAAGTTTGTTTGTGTTTGTGATAGAGAGGGTACAACCCAGAAGACTCTCAATGGACCTCTACGACCTGCAAGGCTAGGGTCATATAGCCAACAGGGGTAGCTTAAGGGCCTGAAACACCAAGCTACTATCAACAGACCACTATTAGCTGTGCAAGCCAATACAATATTATTTAGTTGACCACACTGACGTAGGGTTTGCTGATGTTGTTTTAAGACTTTGTGTTTGGACAAATGGTAGAATTGACAAATTTTTTTAGGAGCTGATGATTAAAACATTACATTTGTTGCCTAATAATAACACTGGCATTTAGGCTGTGCCCTCATTATTATCATATTTCTCTAGACATTTTGAACAGAGATAGTACTGCGTGACAGACCCGCCCAAGAGTCTGTTTATAAAGAAGTGTTTGCGTAAATATTCATGCAATGAATGGATGTCATATTGTCACATTGTTTCTTGTCACATTGACACTTTGCTTTATGAGTTTTGAATAATTTTCAATTTACAGGTTTCCACACTGTTGACCTTTTTCTGTACAAGTTGACATGCTACAAGGCTACCAAAAACTAGAAAACTAGTAGGCTGTCTCTGTCGGTTGCAACCAATGACTGTATTACAACCATCGCCTTTCAGGTCTCAGCTGTTGGAAATATGAATGCAAAAGAGGTGTGTGTGTGTGTGTGTGTGTGTGTGTGTGTGTGTGTGTGTGTGTGTGTGTGTGCATGTGTGTGTGCGTGTGTGTGTGTGTGTGATGTAAAACAACAGGCAGGAATGGAGACGTGCAGCAACATCTCCTGTACACACACACACACACACACACACACACACACACACACACACACCTAGGCCAGTGCTTCCTGTCCCCATGATGAATCTCTCTTGACACAGGTCATCAGCTCAACATGGTAATGAATGAATGAATTCTCCAGCATGCCGAAGTAAACGATGATTACAAGATGGGTCTAAGATGTCTTAGTCAAGCTGTCTCATGCATTAAGGTTACATAACTGAGGGAATGGAAAAGGAGATGTATTGCATTCTGACTTTTTACCCTTTCGAGTATTATGGAGGTGGCAGATAGCTTCAAAGAGTATCATTCAAAGGTCATTATGATTTATTCTTGTGCTCTTTTTTTTTCATTCAGAAGAAAAATATTTTGAATTAAAATAAAAATAAAAAATACAGCTTAAATATCGATAACTTATTTTGGCAAATCATTTCATTTTTGGTTGAATAAAATTCCAGAAATTTAGAGAAAAATGCCATTAGTCTTTTGTTCGTAGATCTTGAAAAGACATTTTCAAATAATATTTTTTCAAAAGCCCAATCCGATGAAATCTGTGGAAGAATGTTTGGCCTTTTGCTTGATGAATGACTGAAATTATTAATCGATTATCAGAACTGTTGTGGATTCATTTTCTGTTTATTTATTTCATGTTTTTACCTTTTTAGTGTATTTATTTTTAATTCAAAGGTCATTAATACACATTTGTTCTAATCTTTTATGTTTTTTTGTAGTAGTGTTTGCCCCTGCCTCTTTATCAGAGTCATTTAAACACCTACTGTACTGTATTTATGGGAAATTTGAAAAACATTGGACCATTTGTTTAAATTTTGGTTATGATTCATAGCTGGGACTCCTGCCATTTTTGCAACGTGATGGCAGATCCTGTAGGAAAATTTGCAAGGCCAAAAAAAATCTGTTTAACTTAAAATATAATTGAAGGACTGACATCTTTTTGTGTAACAGCAAACTGGAGAGTTGTTCAGCAATAGCAAAGTCCTTGCCACGTTGTAGGTCAGCTTGGGGTTCCCCAATGTGTCAGACTGTGTCTGTTCACATCCCATTAATTTGCTGGTAAAGTGCCTCAAACCTACAACAACACCTCTTGTATCCTGTTTGTCCTGACTTTAATGCAATTGTAGTGCTTCATGGTCATTATCTGTAAGGAAGCTCTTGTGCCACGTGACTGTATGCAGCCAGGGAAGATCCTCGCTTGCATGTGCACATGTGTCGTCTGTTTGCTCCCCCTGTCGCTTTACTAGCTGGGGGGTTGAAGCTGCCAGCTCTGACTGCATGCAGCGCCGCAGAGAGAGAAGTGTGTGTGTGAGTAGGAGTAATATTGAGTGGGAAAAAAAACATAACAAGGCTCTGTGTTTAGTGTGTATGTGTATGAGAGAGAGAGAGAGAGAGAGAGAGAGAGAGAGAGAGAGAGAGAGAGAGAGAGAGAGAGAGAGAGAGAGAGAGCAACATGGTCACAGTTTCCCTAAATCCAATTTTTATTTCATTCCTGGACTCCTTCCAAACAGCAACTGTGTTAAGGCCAATACTTCTGTTTCAGACACACAGTTTGGACAATCTGAAAGCAGCTTTGAGAAGGTTGTGCATGGTGGGTCTGCCCACTGTGTTGCCCGTTTTTTGTGCGTTTCCAAAACAGTCACTTTTGTCAGTCAGTTATGTTCACTCCTAAGGGTACACCATTCTCCTCTGAGCTGGGAGAAGAATGGGGGTAGAATGTCACTCTTGCCTGTCTTCAAAACTTGAGAGCCCTGTAGCTGATGTGGTATTAGCTAAAGTGGTTAGCACACACCAAATGTTTTGGCTGATGACGTAGATAGCCCTGCCGATTTTGACCAGCTCACCCGGAGGCTGAAGGCAGGATACATTCAGAAAGCCGTATCTCACTCAAAACAGCATGGATGTTTTCTTTCCAAGTTTGTATGCGTGTGGAAGCACCAGAGACACAAAATAACACCACAAATCCCAGAAAAAGTGTTTTTTTTCATAATATGGGCTCAATGAAAATGAATAAGGATCAATTATTTGTAATCACATGCATATATATGTGTTCTGAGGCCAGATGAGATATCTACTATGTCTACGTGAGAAAATGTATTGAGTTTTACTGGAGTTATCATGTTATCATACATTACATACTTTTATACCAACATTTAAACCAAAAACGTGTTATTGTGTGATTTTGTCTAATGTAATGCTTAAAAGTACAACACATGCACCGCATTGAATCAAATTAGCTTTTTTAATTTAGTCATTTTGCACATATTTTCCATTTAAATATTCTCATTGATTCTGTGATATTAGTAAGGATTTATACTGGTCTACTTTGAAAGGAAAATCATTTGGCTTTTTGCCTTTATTAAAGGCAGAGTTGGTTATGTTGAAAAGCTAGCAAGATTTGAAAGTAGCATCTCCTCGGGGCTCCGTCTAAGCCCCCCCCCCCCCACCCTCGGGGCTCCGAACCACACAGACGTGCATGGGCACCGCAGCATCTGTGCTTCAGAGCCATCGACCTCAGGCTCGTACATACAGTAGAGTACACGCAGCCGGGCAAGGAGGCATTTCATTGGTTCTTTTCAAGGGGACCGCAAGGCAGTGATTGGTGGGCGTTTTCTACAGGATTACAGCAGCTACAGATACAAATCTTTTTCGCTCCCTTTTCAGAGCCCATAAGTTATTTGTTGCTGTAGGGTCCAAGTAGCCTGGGAAAACCCTGACGAACTTACGGCAAATTTGAGATTTGCTTTGCAAGTCCATCTAGCCAAGAGCCCATTCAAGCCCATTTCCAATTTTTCCAAATCGAGGCACCAATCACAACCGCTGAGGCGGGCTTTACATGATGACGATAGCGCAGCGACGTTGAAGCAGGTTTTAGGTCTATCCAATTGCGCCCAGAGGCATTTGAGCGGCGTCCGTTTGGAAATGGGCTGTGAATGAACCTTCCCCAGTCCCACTCTTAGTTACAACCTAGAAGGGTCTGGTGTCAACCAGGCTAGGGTCCAAGACCATTTCAAACAATATATTAAAAAAAGTGTATATTGGAAATAGTTACCATTCCTGCCTTTTAAAGAGTTTTCTGTGGAGATAGGAAACTTAGGGGAGAGATAGGGTGCTCGCAGGGTGTGACATGCAACAAAGGTCCCCAGCCTGAATTGAACCTGGGACCTAGCTTTAAGTCACTAGGCCACAGATGAATGAATTCCTTTCCCACATCGTCTACCATCTTCTGACTCCGTCTTCAAATATAGCAGCTCTAAAAACAACTAGGCTTTTCCAACGTATTGTCTGACCTCCTCCTCTAAATTCCTTTTGTTCTGCATTTATATATACATTCATGGGCAATTTGTTGTTGGCTCATCTGAGTGCATCCTCCTCACCCCCATGTTGAGCAAGAAAATTACTTTCTAGGAGTGCACATTGCACCGAATCATTTAGTCAACAGTAAAGTGGACTCACATGAAGACATGCAGTGTACTGTATGTATGTACACAGCGCCTCAGCGAAGCTTGCAACAGCGTGTTTGTTATATATAGACATTGACATCCATGGACAGCTCATTATGATAATTCATTGGTCCTGAAATGAGAATGTGCTCCTCAGATGCTGAGGCTTAGCGTGCCTTTCTCGGCAGTTTAATGTAAGCTTTAGCTCAAAGTGTTCTGGTTATCTGGAGAACAGTATGAACTGGGGACCAGTGGGTCAACTGCTAGAATATTTTTGGGTCATGTTAGTCTGAAGTGATTTGTTGTTGTCTTGTTCTTGGGTTCCATGTTTTAGTTTTAAAACTGAAAAGGTCAGTTGATTTGAGAGTTTAAGAGAAGGCCAACAAGACATCAAAATAAAAGGAAAACTGTTATCACAAGTAATATTTCCTTTCATAATTCTGTATAGGATGTGGGAAAAGGAAAGTGACGGGCCATTTTTCGCTTTTGAAATTAAAAGAAGCTGCCAGCGGACTTCACTTTGACATTTAGGAGTGAATCAAATTTCATGTTTTATTACTACTGCAGGCATCTTTCTGCCCTCTCACTGCGGATAACAGGGATCATCCAGAAACACACATTTGCATACACACATTCAAAAACCTACAAACCTATCATCCTGCAGCCACACCGCAACAGTTTAGCAGGATGGTTATTAAATGACTGTAATTTGGGTGGATTGGAGCAGCCAACTAATGATATCTATTTTATTTTCTCTAAGCCTGGGTACTCAGATGTAGGTCACAGGGTGATTCATCGCAGAAGTATCCTTGCAAATAAAAAAGACAAAAACAAAAAAATGACAACATGGAGACGTTAAATGTGTGGGAGCTGCATAAGCCAGTGTAATGCCTCCTTCCATCTCTGTCTCTCTCGGTATCTCCCTCTGTCTCTCTTGGTCATTTTCATTCTGTTTGCAGCTCAACGCGCTCACCATTTGTCCACACAACTCTGTGCAGTCATCCTATCTGCCTTGACAAGGAGGGTCTTGCCAGACGCTCATTTGGAAATGGGTTAGGGCTGCATCAATGACTCAATTGAGATGCATCTGAGGATGTTAGTCTTGGTCTGGGCTGCTCCAGTTGTGGGTGACGTGGCTATAGCTTAGATCAGAGCAGAGACGCTTTTCTATTCGTTCAGACGTGCTCATTAATGTCAACCCGACGTGACGGCAAAGACAATTTGCAGTACTATTTTCTTCCCACTTTGATCCCTGTTGTGCTGCCCTGTCAAATAAGTATTTGTTTTCAGAGTAGTTGTGACAGCTGAACTTTTCCCCAACAGTAACATTCATTGAATGTTTTATGCACATAGCTGGTGTATTGTGGTTTTGACAAATGGTGATATCTGGAAATCTTTAGGCGAATGTCGTAGAAATGAGGTGATGTGAAACCTTTTTCAGGCTACTTACTGTAAAAACCTTTCTCTGTTACTTGATACAGTAGGTACGTACACATCCACAGTCCTACTCTTTACTAGTTTACTCCCAGGGCAGTTTTGTCAGGTTGAGTGCCAAGCAATGATGTAACTAGGCGCCCGGCCTCACTAACTAACTCTCAGTGGCAGGGAGGGAAGCCTACACACAAAGCCTCTGAGCTGGATGGGACTTCGTGGTATGAACCTGTCAAAGCAAAACTCTGTACATTTTCAAGGTTCACTCAGTTTTCACCATGAAAGGTATGATTTGGGGTTGAAATTTGAAATAGCCACCAAACATAGAGGGACATATCAAAGAGAGGGAAATAATACATATGTAATTCTGATAATCAAGATATTGTTTCTAGTATTAATTTATCATTTATTAAATAAACAAAGTCAAAGTCAGATGAGATTCTGCAACCAGTGGCAATCCCATATCTCCACAGTCTGGGACCGAACTCTATCCTCCAAGATGACAACGCTCGCCCCCACAGGGCGGGGTTTATCAGAGACTACCTCCAGAATGTGGGAGTGGAGAGGATGGAATGGCCTGCCAACAGTCCTGACCTCAACCCCATTGAACACTTGTGGGATCAGCTTGGGCGTGCTGTTCGTGCCAGAGTGACCAACACAACCACGTTGGCTGACTTGAGACAAATGCTGGTTGAAGAATGGGATGCCATCCCACAGCAGTGTGTGACCAGGCTGGTGACCAGCATGAGGAGGAGGTGCCAGGCTGCTGTGGCTGTGTTTGGTTCTTCCACACGCTACTGAGGCTCCTGTTTGTGAAATTAATAAATTGTTTAATTACCAATATGTCTTGTTTCTTCAAACTTCAATCATCCAATCCACCAAACACCAAACGAGTCAATGGCAGAATAAGCTGTTTGGCATTGGCAGAGAAGATTTGGCAAATCTTTTATGGGCGCAACCCACTGCGCAATCTCTGTTACCACAGAGAAATAATCTACCAAACACAAATTTCCTTTCTTTTTGTGCTAAGTTTATGTGCACAGTCTACGGTATGAAGTCTGCAACTTATATAAAATATATAAATAATGAAGTTCAATTTCAAGTTTCCAAAAACCACCTCAAGCTATTGTGTCCCCAACGGGATTTAATTAACATTGATGTGAATATTGTTACCACAGAGAAATAATCTACCAAACACAAATTTCCTTACTTTTTGTGCTAAGTTTATTTATTTTCTTCTGTTGGCCTGTTTTAGTGGAGCAGGTGGGGCGGTAAGTAAGGATCGAGATGGATGGAGAGCAGGTTATAATTAACTATTACTACTGGGCTCATTGTTGGAATTTTAGTTTACCGGCCTCGACTATCTTTTATCATTCATTGTTTTATTTCACTGTAGTCAAGTGACAAAATATAAATATGTTTTTGTAAAATGTTTTTTGAAGTAAAATAAAGTATATAGGGTAGTATCTGCACCCCGAGAAAATGAATTGGGCCTATACTACAAAAGAATCCACTGATGTGATGGGAGAAAGATTGGTTCAAGTTAAAAATACCCAGCATTATACTAAAACTCCTCCGAATCACATCTATGATTTGATACATACAGACAGAAGTAGCAGCTACCAGGTATGTATTAGGACTTTTTTTGGGGATTATCAGAAATTTCAGTTTATTGTCAAGTAGGTTTTCACATACAAGTTTTTGTCTTTCTTATTTTGGTGCGTAACAGTCACAATGAAGATTGTAAGAGAAAAGAAAAAGCCACTGCAACTCTGATGAAGCATGGTGGCAAAACATGTCATTGTAGTCATTGTTTTGTTATACCGCTGTCGGGTAGATACAGTAGGATACTTGTTCTTTGTATTTGGAAAATCTGCTTGAAAAACTAACTTACAGTACGTGACTTAAACTTTTTTTTTTTTTTCATGTCACACTGTTTACAGAAAGAAGTGCTGCAGTGTGTTCAAGGTTAACATTTAGAAAAATAGGACTGGGCCTTGAAAGCATTGTATAATTATATAATAAAATATTATAATGAAAATATATTAAAAGGCTTTTTACAGAATGTGGTTTTCTAATTATTTACTTATAACAAGATAAGGTTTTAAAGTTTGTACTGAGGGCTTGTCTTGTTTTTGAAACTGTCGACCAGCATTGCTGCCACAGTACAACATATGATTAATATACAATCCAATGAAAGATTTTTATATATGAATTAAAATGCAGTGTGAAATTGAACAATTCCAAACTGAAATTACTGTAGTTTATCAAGACAGATTAAAAGAACCATAGCAAAGGCTTCAGCCTATTTAAATTACATAATTATAATTTACATTACTGTTGACTGTTCTCCAAAGCACACCCCAGTGTTTCACATTTCTTTTATGACACATTTTTCGGACCTTCCAGGTTTCCACTGGTTTCCATTAACAGTGTTGTGAACTCGTTAAAAAGGTTTTTGATGAACAGTGAACTAAACGTATCAGTTTGCAACTGTGCCGGTGTTATGTTGAAGACTGCTTCCCCATTGATATGCATTTCCCCCTACCTTTATCTGAACCAAACCCTAACTGTGAAGGGTTAGGGTTATGGGAAACAATATTAGACCGGAGAACAGACTTGGACACCATACCTCTTCTAAGAAAACAAACCAGAACCCCTGAACCAGACCGAACGTCAGCAACATTGGCAACAGATTAAAAAAACGGAACAAATTAACGTGAACTAGTTAATTTTTTTATTAATCAGCGCAGACATTTAAAATAAATGCGCTTGCAGCTTAACTTTGACAACAATAACACTTAAGGCGGACTTCAGGCGGCAGTATGCAAGAAAAGAACTAGTACGCATGTATGACGACGTGCCGTCTGACCACTTAAGGAAGCAAAAATCATAATTCAGACAGAAATCAACAGCTCCTGATGTAACATGTAAACAGGTCCATCTTTATGACAACAGAGCAAATCCAGACTCCTTGGCAAGATCCCCTTTGAAAGCTCTGGAAGAGCTAAGTGAGCCTTGAATTGGGATTGTCTTCTCAAAGTACAACATTAAATGGTCAAGAATGAACACTCATCCTTAACCTTCAAAAGCACAGTGAAATAACAAAAATACTTTGCATCTGTGCTAAACGCCAAATATATGTCCCAAAAAGATTTCTGAGTGTATTTCTATAAAAATCCCTCTCTTTTCTCTTCCTGTAAAACATTCCTGAACTCAGGGGTGTATACATACATTTATCCAATCACATTTATCTAAGCCCATCCCTTGTTCTCCACCTCCTGATCCGACAAAGTGGGTGAGGGAGGTGTGGGTAAAGGCCAACAGTCCTCTACAGCTCCACATTGCTGTTTATTCACTACTTTTGCTTACTTTTGATAGCTCCAATTCCTTTCTTAACTATACCCATGTCACATATTGCATTTCACTCGGAAAATACTTAACAATATGGAAGATAAAGATGCTGTCTGTTTCACTGTGACTTTAAGGCAACACGGACGAGAGGTTCAAAAAGAGCTATGGATGAAACAATAACCGCTATATGAACTCCATCATGATTAATGCTAGAACTGTGAAAACAACACACTAAGCTTGTACATAAAACTTGTTTTGAAAATCTAGGCGAAACATATTTGCAATTCTAAAGCTTGTTAAAATGGGTAGCAGTAAACCTCAGGTGATCTGTAGAAAATTGACTAAAACTTGCAAAAACAATTGTATGGTCCATTAATTTCTATTTTACAAGAAAAACATGGGCCCAAGGCAAGGTACAAAATCACTCTTTGATTAATATCTAATAGTATAAAATAGAATCACACTGTATTTCTGGATAGTGTGGCTATTCAGTAACTGAAACAGAACTCTTTTGCCTTCAGGAATAACAAATGAATCCGCTCGGGGTCCTAATTATGATGAGGAATTTTGAAATTCACTTTATTGATAGCTTGGCATCCTTCTTTGAAATATCACTGATGTTCAGACCGAAAGCAATTAGAACACTGTATGAAAATGGATGACTGAAATACAGTAGATAAACCTTGAGTTCTATGTGCTTCTTTCTCACGAAGTTGACTTTCCATCAAGACGAGGGTGGAATTTTTCTGGCCATGGTCAGGGAGTCAACAAACACAACAACAACACAGTGTGTCTTCTGTTTAGGATTGGGCATCGAGAATCGGTTCCTACTTGGAATCGTTTTTAAAATTACGATTTCAGTGGAATCGTTTCTGTATTGGAATCGTTTGGAAGATTGGCTTTCAAATCCAATCATCGGTTCCAAATTTAACATGGGCAAGTTTTGGTTTTCATAGTGGCCAGGGGCTTGTTGTGTTGCAGCCGTGGAGCACAGTAAGTGGCGCTCTAGTGTGGCTTTATTTTACGTTGAAAAAACTTGGTAAAACCATAAATCACCAGTGAATCAAAATAAAATTCTCGTCTTATTTGTGAAATAAGCATGTAACCCGTTTCAACTCCACCCCTCAAAGAATTGAAATCGAGAATCGACAAGAACCGGAATTGAAAGGAAGAATCAGAATTGGAATCAGAACTGCTAAAATCCAAACAATGTCCAACCCTACTCCTGTTCCAGATCACATTTCAGCAGTGTTTTGTTTCATCAGAGCTCCACATTGTTGTGCAATAAGACAATCTGTGGGTTTTGAGATGCTGTCAGAGAACACCGCTTGCAGATTGATGAAACTCGTCACTGCTGGACATCTGCCTCTTGTCACTTAAGCGTCCCCTCCTCCCAGTCTAATTTTGTGGGGTTGAAACATTATGTCACACACATTATTACAGCTACATTACAGCCTGATAGACCATTTTTATCCCGCTGTGATCAAATTAATCTGGATGGGTCTGAAACAATGAATGATGATATAACAATCTGGGCACCGGCCACTTGTCCTTCCAAAAATCTATTGGTATTTGGCCAGAACAAACGCCTGCACAGAGAATCCAATGTGGGGTGACGAGACACTTCTAAGTTAACAGGGTTCTGAGGCAGCACTGCAGAGAAAGTTGTGTCAATTGTTGGTTTGCATTTTGAAACAAATGATAGTAAATGTTCTGAGAATGTAATTTGCATGTGTGCAGTATATGTGTTTACAGCAGCATTATTCTGTGGTGCAGTTTTCAATTAGCCTTCAGGAAAACCTGCGCAAATACATTTTTACGTTTAATTTACAGAATAAATTCAGTTAATTATGTTCCCTTTTGCTGCAGTAGTAATTATTTTATTTATTGTTTTATTGGTCACTACAATATTGACATATTACCATAAGCTTCTTACTGTATTGCTGCACTAGAGTTGCCTATTCACACATACAATAGATATGAAGCAACATTAGCATTTATTTAGAGTCGTGTTTCTGGCCAAATAGAGAATGTAACGGTGCCAAAATATCTGATTTTTTAGCAGCCAGCCTCCCTCTCATCCACAGCCACTATATTTTACACATGTGACTGGCACTGATTTGACTGGATTCGAACGCTTCGCTGTGAAGCTAGCGCTAATGGGATCTCCGTTTGCAGAGGCTGTAGGCCTCCCGGACTCTCCCGGTGACCATGCTGCCCCGGGGGACCTGCAGTGCAGCGAGAAGCCGCTGCTAACGGGCGCGGAGCTCTGCCGGTGTGTCGACTGCTGTCTGTCAGTGTGGCGGGCTGCGCTGCCGTCTATCAGTATTAAATTGAGACAGTTGCATAACCTGTGAAAACGTCTCGTTGTCACGTTAAATAGTTGTCCAATTCCGTGTTTTGGTACAGTTGGTTTTAAAGTGCTCATATTATGCTTTTTGGCTTTTCCCCCTTCCTTTATTGTGTTATATATCTTTTTGTGCACGTTAATGGTTTACAAAGTGAAAAAGCCCAAAGTCCACCCCAAAGGGACTTACCACCTTCCAGCATTTAATTCCGTAACGAACGTGCATCACTTTGTAACACACGTTATAATGCTCGCCTAGCTGCTAGCATGGCACGCCCTCATACTCTGCAACTTTCAACAAAGATGGAACAGAAGTGTGATGCCTCACTCTGTAGCTAAAACAGAGAGCTCAACACACAAGGTGAAAAGAGGTGCAACAATGTGCAGTACAACGAAAATATGGTGTTTTCTGAAAATTAAACTGTGTAAATCTATTCTGATATAACCTCTAAATACAATTCTGAACCTGAAAATGAGCATAACATGAGCACTTTAACACCTAATGCGAGCCGTACAGGAGTACACATGAAAACCACAGTTGCGATCGCTTTAACGGCATTGCCTCCGTGAACAAGCTGTAGAGGCGGTGCGTAGTGTAGTCGAATATGAAAGCCCCCTTCCCTTACTGCATTATATTCCATTATATTTTATATTTGGAATTATTACCTGCAACCAGAATTTTGTGTTTTCCGTGACATAAATTAAGATGTTTTCACCATAAAATTGTGCCTGAAAATATTTAAGAATGGAGTCTTTGACTCTCAAAATTTCTTTCTTTCTTTAAACCAATTACAATCGTCTTGGGCGGCGCTCAAAACCGGACTATGCAATGGTGCCTCTGCAAAATAGCCTCAGGAAGGAACTTGTTTTAGTGGAACATGTTTACGTTCAAAGGTTGTTTTGGGCGTGCAACAACTCTGATTGGACAGATAGTCTAGCTAGCTGTCTGGATTTACCCTGCAGAGATCTGAGGAGCAGTTAAAAGAAAACGGAAGGTAATGGACATCTGGCCGAAATGAGGGTCATGCGGTGGAATTTTCGGCGGCACCTGAACAATCCTGGAAATGAAATGTCGTCAATATAGACTAGGGTTGGGTATCGTTTGGATTTTTACGATTCCGATGCCCAACCCTAACCCCTAACGATTCCGATTCCTAAACCGATTCTTGAAAGGCTCTTTTATAGAGTTTTTTCTTAATTGAAAATGATTTCCATCTAACAATATATTAACGTTTTAAAGTAAAATATATAATAAGTAAACCTAAGTCACCTAACACACAACTACAATAATTTAACAATAAATAACAGTTACACTATTAACAAGTAACAACAAAATAAATGTTGAGTTGGTATGCTAACTAAACCAGCTTCAAACTTTAGCAGTTCTTTTGCAGAAAAATGATCATATTAGCCTTCTCTGGCAAGATATGACACCTCTCCTGACGTATGGCATGTCCTGCACAGGAGGAAACTCTCTCAGGTGGTGTCCAAGAGGCCTGGACACACAGGGAGGAGTTTGAAAGGGCAGCCAATTTGGGGAGGCTGTCCTGCTTCCCCCACCACCAAGCTACAGGGTCTTGTCCTGAACGATAGACTAGCAGAGCAAGTACAATATGTTTACTAGCGATCGCGTGCAGTGAATAGTTAATATGCTTTTATCAATTTCAAAATGAGCGTGATTGGCTCGTCATTGCTTGTTTTGCTTCAGAGGAAATTTGCATAAAGTTAAGCCTTTTGCAACTTTCTCCTGTAGTGTCACTGGGCGCCTTTTATATCTCTGTAGCTCAGCTGTCGGCACAGGGCTGTAACACCATTCACAATGAATAGCAGCCTATCGCTGTCCCAGCTTTTCAGTCTGTATGTTTTAACGGCCCATAAGTAAAAGGCATCACCGTTCAGCGCTGATTCAGCTTAGTAGTACATTCAGTTTGTTGCTGGTTCAAGCTGTTAAGTTCAGTACAAAACTATCCTGCACAAGCGCTGTTTATAAAGTGAATTTATTTGTGACATTTATCACATAATCCTAACCCATGTTTCTGTGTTTTTTTTTTGATAGGCTTTTAACAAAGAAGTAACTATTGTGCATTATGGATGCATTGTTGACGTGTGGAGCTTTTCACATAGCATGAATGCAACTCGTATAGGTAATAAATGTGTGTATGAAATCCTCCACTCAGAATTAGAAGATTTATTGTCATTGTACAAAATGAGCGACATTTTTAGCAGCAGTTCACCCAGTAACAAATCTATATCTAAAAAGACAAGAAATAAATAGTAAAACAACAATCATAAATAGAAAGAAATATACACACTAAAAGTACTAGTTATTGCATATATGTACATATATATATATATATATATATACTCAGGCAGTAACCAGATCGTGTCTGCAGATGTAATGTGACGGTTTACCCCGGGCTACCTATCTCCTCTGCTGATAAGCACTGACTTACTGATACGTACTGTTTACAATTATGATTTTGGATCAATGTTTTATTTTTGTACTGTGAGTCACAGTGTTTGAGGGGAAAATGTTAACAGTTTGTGCAGCACCTCACCAAAGCATCTTAGGCATTCTGATTGTTCTGACAGTTCTGAATGTTACAGAAAACAAAGTGTTTGCATGAATGTGTGCTATTTAAGCATGAGCACAATTTTTACAGTAGCTATTTATATATCGCAGTAATGTGTGGCTATTTTTGTACCTAAAAGAACCAAATTACTTTAAACATATCGTAAAAACAAATCGTCATGTATACAATGAGCTAGTTTAGATTTAAGACTTTACATTTTCGATTTGAAATTGTCACGGCCATGTTATCCAATCTGTTCGGCCACACCCGCTGCGATCAGGCGCGCCACGGCCGTGCCGGCCCGTGCGCCATGGCAATTGTTTCGGCGTCTCTATTTAGTCCGGGAGCCGCGAGCAAATGTGTCAAGCCTGGCAGGTAGCAAATTTACGAATCCTACTATGGCCACCCTACGAAGCAACTCGATTGGTTAGGGTTAGGCATTTGACCTTGAGTGGTTAAGGTTAGGGTTAGCCGATTGGTCAGGGGATAGGACCTGTACAAATGGGGTTACGTTACCTTGTGTAAGCATGGATGCCTGGCCTTGGCGTGGCCATACACAGGAAGGCCACATTGCAGCCGGATACTTTACAAAATAAAACGAATTTGAAAATACAGCACCCAGGTTTATGGGGATTTTGGCTGTCTTGCGATCAGACACACAAAGAGAGAGAAGCAAACACTCACAGGGAGAGAGAGCCAGCCGTTCTGTAGAGTGGAGAGGAGAAGGGCCGCTTTGTGACTGTCTGGTATGAACAACCAGGCGCGCGATCAGGCCCAAACCATATTTGCGGTGCTTCAGCGTACGGTGTGTTTCTGCTGTTTGGGTTGATCATTGTAATTCATTAGAGGATCATCCTCAGCAGTATGGTGTTTTTCCTGTGTGTGGGATGTTATAATTTTTTGTTTGTTTGTTTTTGTCTTTTAGGTGTCATTTTTTATCTCTTTTCTCTTTTCTAGTAGTAATTCACCATTTCTCCCTTACATAGCTCTTAAAACCACTATGATAGTTTAACACCCAATTTTGTTACTTTGTTATAAGTCTAATGTGATCTAATTTAAACTAATCTAATTTAAACTAATCTCATTTAAACTAATCTAATTTAAACTAATCTCATTTAAACTAACGGTATCAAACATAACACAATTTAACCCAAGTATAGTCCAAGCTTATTTTATCCTTATCCTAATGTAATGTTATCTTATTTCATTTAATCTAAATCATTCTATTGTAACCCAAATGTAATTCAAACCAACATTTAAGGATTAGTTGGATACTTAATGTGATGCTAATATAACTATAATGGGATTTTTTTTAATTATGTCAATGTATTCTAATTATGTCAATGTATTATAATTTAAATAGGTTTTTGGGCATTTTTTTTAGGCCTTTATTTATATAGGACAGCTGAAGACATGAAAGGGGAGAGAGAGGGGGAATGACATGCAGCAGAGGGATGCAGGGCGGAGTCAAACCTGCGGCCGCTGCATTGAGGAATAAACCTCTATATATAGGCGCTCTACCAGGTGAGCTACCCAAATGTATCTAATTTAACCCAAATGTAATCCAATTGAATTGTATCCTTATCCGTATTCTTATCAAACTCTAATCTTATCTAATCTAAGATTTAGGATAGAGGTAAAGGACAGGCATCAGAACATCTTGATTTTGGCACAATGTACCGAGTACCTTTGTCCCATGTGCAATAACTCAGCTTAATTTGCACATGTAATGTAGTACTTTGTTTTGTTTTTAGAGATTTCTCCAGTGGTGATAACTTGTGTTGTGTGTATTACATACAGGAAACCTTTGTTGTACTCAAGTCTTGGATTGTTGCCTCTATCTGTATGTTGCTTGAATGTGTTTCTTTTTTTTATCTTTCACTCCTGACTGCATATCAAGTTTCCCATTTGGGATAATAAAGTAAACTGACTGAACTGAAAATTGTAATAACTGCAGGTCCTTACAGTCTGATAAATACTCTGTTTGTTTACTTTTATTTCTTCATTCTTTTTCATATGAAAGAATATGCCAGCACAGTGCACTGGTCCACTGTGTTCACTTTCCAGATGCACAGTTTTTGCCCTCAAAGCTGTCGTGCATGTCTGTAAAAATAAACGTGGAGTGGAAAAAGCTACAGTGCTGAGGCTGCCAAATAAACTCGATGAATGAAAGAAGAAGGGTTGCTCAGTGTCAGTCAGGTGTTGGACTGTTGGCGTAGTCGGAGTGACATCATTAAGTGCATGAGTCAGAAGGCCCGAACTGTGAATGCTGACTTTGAGACACCAACAGCCATTCAGCCAGACAGCTGAAGGTGGCTGTGCGACGGTGTTGTGGGGAATTGTCCATCCTCAATGTGCGACACTTGGGCGGACTCTGACAGATAAATGACCGGACGTGATTAACAGCTTGTCATGCTGATTCTGGGGCATGTGGGGCTCCGTCGGCGCCTCCAAGACGACTCGCTGCACAGCAGGAGTTTTCAGCGACATGTACATTACTTGGATGTGACGTGTCGGCTTCGGAGAATAATCTCACATGAACATTTAGAATATGACGGAATCATAGGGAAACCAATTGTTTTACTTAACCACAAATGCATACAGGCTATGTCGGGCAAGCAACTGTGCAACTTTTGACCCATATAGCAACTTCAAATGCAGAGAAAATCTTCTTTAACCTGTTTTTCCTGCAGTAGATTCTCACTTTGTGTTCTTTTGCATCAATATATTCATCAGAATATTTATACTTTTTGTTAAGGACTTCATTAATTCAGATTTCATTAAACATTTAGCTATACTTCAGGATTTAACATCATCATCTCTCATTCAACGCAGTTAATGGACCGTGTGCATATTAGCTGTCAGCTCTCTGACTGGTTATGCTATTTTTCTTACCTTGCTCTGTAAGTGTTAAAAAAATGATTGGCTGTCTTTCTAAACACGCCACCAGATGAAACAAAACCATACTCAGGTGCTAAACAGAGCAAACTTCAGTCAAATTTCATTGTTTATATAAGCTATTTAAATCATTTTATAGCATTTGGAGTGGTTTGTGAGCATGAGGAAAAGGAGCAGCATTGCATTCACGTGTCTACAGATGTGGCTAAATGACGTCAGACTATCAGCTGCCAGGTTGCACCACAAACCACTTTTTTTTTCCAACTAGAACTCACCAATATGTGTGTGTGAAACTGACAGTTTTTCATCTGTTCTTCATCATTATTGCCATACGCTTTGGATTAACCCAAGTTTTAAATGGTGTATCACAGTGGATTTTTAAATCCACCAGTGTGTTATACCAGAAATGTTGCATTTCAAAGTGTGGTTTGATTGGAGCTGAGGTACGACTTGCTTTAAAAACATTGGTGACTGTTTGATCATCTTGTATGTGTGTTGTTTAACCACAAACTCAGCATTTTAATTGGTTTTCTTTGTTGAATGGTGGTACAAATGAAGACATCCACCATAGATATAAAACAGTAGATGCAACATTACATCATAACTAATGGGATAGCCGTCAGCCATCTTACCTGGTTATTGTTTACAATTGCCACCTATGGGCAGCAACTATTTTGTCAGCTGTGCAGCACTTATTGCTTTACCAAAAGGACCAAAGAGACCAGGGAGGCTGGCATCACTTTCCACACGTCAGTAGAGTAGATAAGAGATATACAGTACATTTTTTATATATAGGTTGACTAAAACTTTAAAAAGGTCAGTGAACTACGTAACTTTACCATTACCTGCCAATGAACCAGCTGGGTACCAAGTCAAAGTTATTGCTGATTTCTCTCAACAGCAATGCTCTGTTATTTATAACCAGCAAACATTGTACGCTGTATCTACGCTAACTTAGCTCAAAGGTAATGTTTAGTAACGTTATAACAAGGTTATTATTACCCCAACACTTGACCGCTAAACTGTTGATTCCATGCTAATTAAGTGTAAACATTGAACATGTTAACAACCAGAAGAAGTGTTCTTCTTCAATCCTAAATCCCATTTCACTCAAGAAGACAATTCCAGGAAGCTACGTTACAATCTACACTAAAAGTGAAGCCCAGGCAAATCAACACAACAGTAATATTAACTACATAATGACAGCAACATGGAACACTAAAACCACACAATCAACCCGAGGCAATGCATTCTCTTGAACGGGTTGGTATGATATCGTAAGAAAAGCTAGCACACTAAAACTAGGAGACCGCTGGCTGGTCACATGACATCGGCTACAGAGCTCCGTGATACAGAGCAGCAGTTGCTAGCTGTTTAAGCCGCTACAGACCTCCGTCACAGCTCGTCCTGTCAGTGGCAGTTAGTAGATGTGTTAAAGGGATATTTTACTGTTGGAAAGACAAATATATCTTTAAATTGGGTCACTTTTGTAGTAGAAATGTGAAAACATTTTAGAAATTGGTGCCTTCTAGGCCGAGATAAGCCAGAAAATGTGTTTTTGGCTCATATGGATGAAAGACACCAAATCCCAGAATGCATGTATACTGTTGTTCAGCCATGTTTCCACAACAACAAAAACACAGCAGTCTCTGAACTCGCGTTGTGAGTTTCGTTGAAGTTGGATGTAGTCCAGTTTGTTGTCTACTGAACGGACACTTGCAAGCAGGATTGATGGAACAGGTGGCCGGCTAGCGTTAGCTTTCCACCTAGCTCGCCTCGAACTTCTGCACACCACTGTCAAGGTCCCTTTCCCCAGCTATTTTCATCAGATGACACCGCAGGCTGAGGTGGTGGTTTCCATAAAAGTTTTTTGGAAAAGACAGAGCCAGTTTAGCGAAGCTTCAAGATGGCTGACCCTCATTTTGCTTCGGCAAGCTTTGGGCGGGTTGAAAACATAAGTAGCTCCTAGTACTGGCTGTAGTCCATTGCCTCTGAGCAAAAAATCTTCCGATGACGCAAAACTTGTTGTTTTCCATCATCGGAAGATTTTTTCCAGACCCACAATACAGAGATCTCTCGTCTCAGGGGGACATGAGGGAGGGAAGCAGGTCATTCCAAAAATACTACCGTGTTTCTACTGATACAAAGCTTAATGCTAAATCGATGAAGTATCCCTTTAAGCTGCTACAGAGTTCTGCAGCACCAGCTACGGTGCTCCGCATGGTGCTCCGCATGGTGCTCCGCATGGTGCTCCGTCAGGTCAACGATAGTTGGTGGTTCAGTTACCCGAGAATAGGTGAATGTGCGCTGGGTACAGAGCACCGCAAGCTGCCGGTCGTAGTGCTCCGTCAGGTCAGCGATAGTTGGTGGTTCAGTTACCCGAGAATAGGTTACTGTGAGCCGTGTACAGAGAACCGCGAGCTGCCGGTCATTTCGGCGGCTTAAAACTCTCCCAAGAAACACGCATTTCCTGGGTGAAAGTCTTTTGTGTGTTAACGGCACCGCCCCGACCTCCTCCCTACGCTTCTAGCCGCGTTCTTATACAGCAGCACTCAATGTGGTGCACACAGCAACAACAAAAAAACGTGGAAATCATACGAATTACAGTGCTTTTCTTTTGGTAGCTTTTAGAATGTATGGTTCATGAGAACAGGCTGACCTAGGGTCACACATCACATCTAGCTAACCCAAAATTAGCCACCTTCTACAATCAGTCATATAGACCTTTTTCACGGCAGACATGTTGACACGTCATAGTAGGAAAAGCACAGGTGTATTCAAAACCATTACTGATGGCTGCATTCCACTTAGGAGAGGCCCTGGTGTTGTTCATGCTGACTCACTGAAATAGCTTACTGGGACACTTAGGTACTGAGGAAACTGAGGTTATCAATTTCAGCTGTGCTTTTCCTATGACAAGTAAAAATGTATGCTGTGAAAAAGGTCCATTACCATCACTTGTTGTCAGCTTACCTTATGCCTTTACACAATTTTCCTTTCAGTAAAGCTAATAAAAAATAATCCATGTCTTGATCGGGTAAAGTAATCCAGTCGAAGAAAAAAGATTTGTATTTTAGCAGTTAGCACGATTTCTCCGCATTATCATTGTAAATGTAAAATTCACAACGTTGCATTGCGATAAGAATAAAAGACAATTGCAACAAGTCCATCAGAAGTTCTGTTGAAGGCATTATAGCCTTTCCAAACAAAACTTGTTTTATCAACCAAAACAACTGGCTCTTGGAGCTATAATAATCAAAATCAACTTTTTTTTGTGGTTCATTCTAGACAGGCACAGTTGTCTTACGCTCATTACTTTGAATAAAAAACGGTATTAATGTATTGGTACAGAAATACAAGGACTATAAAGCCTCTTTCACTGTAAGTTCCAAATACAGTAAGTCTTAAACTTGACCCAGGTTAGATGGCCGCCATGTGGTTCCATCCTGGAATGGCAAGTCAGAATTACGTGTCATACAGTATCTAGTGTTTTATATCTATGACATCCACCCTGCATCATACAGAAAGGATTGGACATTTTGTCCCCAGTCATCTTTGGGACTTTCTACCAGCAGGGTCTGTGTTAGTTGTTATTTTAGGAGCTTTGGTTACCATGTCACGCACATAGAGGTCCTAGAGCCAAAAGACAGAGAAAAAATCAAACACTACACAAGGAGGCAACCACCCGCAGGTGATCCCAAGATCATCCCACTGTCACTATACACTATATTTTGCCCTTTCTGCTTTGTATGTTTGTTCAAAACAGCAAACAAATGCTGTTATTGTTGTAGTTGGGGGAAGAAAGAACAGGGACTTAGTCACGCTGCAGAAAAAGTACCTAAAGGGAATCCACTTCATCCAGCAGGCAGCTCAGCTTCAGTGTATTAAGAGATGAGGAGGATGAGTATGTTTTGATGGGCATTCACAGTAAATTCCCTTAGTTCTCTTCCTTAAAAAATATGCTCAAAATATTTTTCTTTTTTGAGATCTAACTCTTTGGTAAGCCTTTCCAGCTTTGTGGCAGAGATCTGGCACTTCAATAATGTTACAGAGAGCCGAGGTGGAAGTGTAACTTCCGAGTTCTGTTCCAGAAGTAAGAAAATCTCATTGAAAATCCCATTGACTTTTGTTACTACGCTAACAATTAAAAATATAGCCTTGAAACAATTATAATTAATTATTACTATACAGAGTATAGTATATAGATGCGGCGCTGTCCCGGGTACTGAAATCGATAGACAGACAGGTGGAAAAACAAGTCACAGCCTGCCTCTCTTCATCCTGGCACCTGGCCTGAGCTACAGTCTAACGTTACCAGCACCAAAACTGAACCATCGACAGTGTTAGGGCTAGCAACTCTGCTGCAACTATCGGCATGCAAAATGTTGAAAAAAATCAACCATCTGGAATGATTTCGAAATTTGTGAAGATTGAGGGCGAGATATGCTAAAGTTTGGCAAGCCACCTGAAAACTGTAAGTAACAGCTTATACATACATTATGATTGCCAGGCCCATAAATTATAGCCTATGCAATGTTTCCTCTAGAATTTCTTACCTTACCTTGAAACCATCCGTCTGTTTGTGTGCCACTTTTTTGTATTAATGCTTGATGTTTTAACCCTTTTTGTTTAGGCCTGCTGTTATTATAGATGTACTGTAACTGATTTTAATATGTTAATCATTATATTTTAGGATGCCTATTGTCAGCTGGCCGGGGACTACAGCTGGAAATTAGCTAAAGCTGCTCCTTTTACTGTATAGTTCATTAAAGGGGACAGTCCACGACTGTCCACGGAGTCAAAGGCAGAGGGACCGTCACCGCAGCATTCGCTAACGTTAGCTTCTTGTCTCATCTGGGGTCTGTAAACAGTAAATTCATCAAATTCAGTGTCCACAATGCTATTTTCCAATAAACTGTAGCTGTCATATTTTACGGGAGCTTTCGTCACTGTTTGTCACTTTGCCTACGATTGAGTGACTGAGAGTAGTACTCGCCCTACTGTTTATTTGCTTGCCATGACTTCGCGAGTGATGACGTCCTGTCTAGGGGTTTCACAATACCAACAATTCAGTAGTCGGTGCCAATACCAGTAAAATAACACGATTCTCGATGCCGATTTCAATACCACGGTAAAAAAAAAATCCTTAGTTCTGTCACTGTTCCTGTTCCTGTTCTAAGGGGAGAGAGAGTGGATGACAGTTCGCTTGAGTTCAGTAGAGCACACGGCTCTGCAGAGTCGTGTAATTACGACTTTATGACTTTTTTCTTCCCTATTTTTGTGGCGGCAGAAATTTTACCGTGGCAGGCCGCTGTAGTAATATTGACATAGAGGAAACACTGCTATGTATATATTTAATGTACAATTTATTGATGTGATTATCCAATCCATACATACTCTGTTTTCCCTAAACGTCTGTCAGCAGCAGCAGCAGCAGCAGAGTGCCCAGCGGCTGGGTAACTTGCCTGCCAGGCTGACTGACAGACAGCTGTTGTTAACTAAACTAAAATAGTTTTCATGTCGGCTCCATGGGAAGAAATCAAAGAAATCAACAGAAAAAAATCCTCACTCACCAAAGCTTTGAAGCCCAAAAAGTGATATTCTGGACAGCCTTAGAGGTTACAATTAGTTGGGTAATTTTGAAGATTTTGTACCAAACATCAGTTTTAGTTTGAGTTATCTCTTCACAATATAAAGTGTCTTAATCTGCAAATTAATGAGATGAGAAAAAGCATAAAGCATCCTTATATGGAAATATGCAGGCAAAGTATCAGTACCTCTTAACAAAAATACTTCCCACCTTTTCTGACAAGGCCCTTACTGAAATGCTTCTATTTCACACTGATTGCTTCATTTTTACTCCAATCACCATTCTAGATGTTTTTACCATTTTGAAAATTTGAATACAACATTACCAAATGGTGGACATTAGCAGAGTTGTTTTGCTCTGACGATTCTTGCCAAGAGCCAGCCAGCATCATATTGAGCAGAGGAGGCAGGTCCATTCATCACTGGCTGGTGCAGTTCGCTCAGCAAATGATACATTGGCAGCTGACAGATGTGGGTCATTTTTTTATCAGCCAGAATGATAATTGCGTCTGTGCCACCAGGAATCTGATGTTGGAGGACTAAAAACAGGCTCCAAAGGTGCTGAGGTTCCCCCCAAAACAAAATCACAGCTTATATATAGTAACTGAGGAGCCTTTTCCCAGCTCATAGCTCTTAGCAATAGGCCTTTTCTGACATTTTGACATATAGTAGGAAAGACACAGGTGTTGCTAACATTAACAATGGCTCTCTGTTCTTGGCTCATGTCTTACTATGACATGACTGACTATGATAGCTGTGAAAAAGGCCTATTAGTAAATAACTGACAAATGGCATATACCACATTGTCTGGAGTAGATTTTTTTTTTTTAGATATATTTATTGAAATTAAGCATGATTTAAGGCAAACTGTAGGGTAGGCCACCCACAGTAGGTGTTAGGCATTGCAAAGAAAAATAGGTGATACTCATGAAGCAAATTCAAAACGCCAAGAAGATATGATAATCTTGCTCTTGAGTGCTCTGTGTAAAAAGTAAGTTTAATTGAGTTATTTCAGTGAAATAATGTTCAATTTGGCTCATTTTGTTGCTTATTCAAACCATGTTTCCTGCCTTTTTATTCTGTCCATCAAGAAGGACACACTGGTTTCTTGTTGTGTGGATAGCTTCAGTGATTTGGATGACAACAATGACTTCAGATGTAACAGAGTTAGCAGCAGCGCTGCTGGATTTCTGGGTTGGCTTAGTACTGGGCTGCTGGCTTACTGTTCTGTTTGTTTTAGTTATCACATAGATTTACAAAATATTTTGTTTGTGTTTATGCATTTGAGATCGACTCCAACGGTGATCCACCGATGGAACAGAGCAGCAGATTACTCCAGTTTTAAAGGCACAGTGCAAGAGATCAGTGAAAATGCTTTGTTGCCTCAGCAAAAAGGATGTTGATGTTGACCTCTGTAATGTTAAAGCTGTCACTGTATTTGTACTGTGTTCTGCTGGATGAAATGACGTCAACTTTGTGTGGGAAAGCCAGGCCGCCGCGGACCCGTTCAAACACAAACTCAAAGCCTATTAGTGACTTCGCATTTTCCCCATTGACAAGTTTTGGCTTTTGTTAACTGCAACTAATTCATCTTTTGTGTTCACGGCAGGCTAAAGACACACAACAAAGTACACAACATACACAATGCACGCTCACAGATTATCTCTCATTTCAACAGGATGACAACTGTCTCTACAAAAAAATACTCTCATAAACAAAGCGACAAATACCCCCCAAATGCCCTTGCTGAGGGATTTGATCGGAAAATATGCAGTTTTTCACGTCATACTGTATTCAGCTCCAGGCAAGTTGTACTGTATTAGCCTTGTTTTCAGTAAGAAGAAATGAAGAGGAGAACAAACAAAAAAGAAACTGGTTCATCTGTGTGCAAATCAACCAGCACCCTTTGCCGAGCTGATGAAACATCCAAAATACAATGCCCTCTTTTCATCTTCAGCCCAACCTCAGTACACAAAGGTCTGTGAGGTGTAGTGCAACTCCGTCTGGACTATTTGTTGGGCAGCTTTATGACAGAAATCGCTAAGTCTGCTTAGGGGGGTGGAGGAGGTTCTTTAGATGCAGAGGAATGTAAGGGTGGACTTAGATATGACACATAATGACACAAACTTGAAACTCTACATTCCAGTTTCAAACATCTGTGTATTGTGTTTGTGTATTTCAATGATCGAGGTGTCTGACATATGAGGTACCGAGCATTTTAATGTTGTATGTTGATAATACATAAGGCAAATAAAGAGTTCATTCCACAGAATATCATATCCTCCAGTGTTATATTGTGAATCTCTGCAGTTCCCTTAAATAAGCTTGATTTAGCAGTTTCCAGGGAATCACCTGTAGTCAGGTGCATGATGAAGTCGTGTGGGACTTAAAGTGCCACGTATACGTTTTCTGGTTTGAATGTGACCTAGTATTATAAGACAGAAAAATATTATACAACTTAAATAAAGTAGCTGAATGTTAAAATGCATACTGTACAGTACTAAACACCCACCTTTTTTCAACACCTGAATTGTTTTTGCAGTGTGCTCTTTGCACATGTCTTTGCACTTAGTGCTCGGGGATGCTGGGAGAAGCTGTTGGCACTCACACTTTAAAATCATGTTTTTATAGCCGCTGCTTTCCCCTTTGCTGCTCAGGTCCACTGTTTATGGGAGCAAGGGATGCTAACTGAATATCCACTCTATTGTATTTAATTGTTTATTTAGATAGGGAATATTAATAGACATCAGTACACAATGTAAATATGCTAGAGTTAGCACCATAGCTAATTTTCATCTATTGTCCCTAGGCAGATACATAAACAGTAAACAAAAACAATAACAAGCATGCAACACCCTCATAGTTTGAGAGGCAAGACAAACACTAACAACAACAAACAAGTCAAAATACAACAGAACATGTAAATGTTACACATAGTGAAATGGGTAAGGCAGTTAAAAGTGAGTGCAGCTTTGGTTTTCTAAAAGCCAGATTTTTAAATGAGTTTTAAAATTGATGTATGTGGGACAGTCCCTTATTGTGGGGGGCAGGCTATTCCAATATTTATTTCCCTTTACTGGCAAAACAGTTTGTCCAAATGTGGTGCGCCTAAAAGGTATTACACAGTCCCCTTTGGTGGAAGCCCATGTACTACCACCACTTTCAATTCTTTGAAAGAAGTCATTCAGTGGGGGAGGGGATTGATGATGTATAGCCTTATATACAAAACAGGCATACTTAAAAATTTTAAAATTCTCAAAACTCAATAGTTTGTGTTTTTCCAGTATGCTACAGTGATGAAATGGTAATGCTTTTTTATCCAAGATTTGAATGGCTCTCTTGAAGAGTACTTCAATAGGCTTAAACGTTGTCATGTTAGTTAATGACCAATAGCACTTAGACTAAGAAATGGCCTGATTTGTTTGAAATTCTGTAGATTGAATTTAACGTTGTCCTTGATGCAGCAAGTATACCAGTTGAACATGATGTTTTGGAGCAAAAGTCAGACTGTGCATTTGTATGGGGATTGCAATGAAGCCTCTGTGATGCATCTGTTAATGAACCAAATGTCACTTAAAGATCCATTTGGCTGCCTACAGTTCGTAATCCTCTGCCATAAAATACTATGAAGACATTTTTTTTACCCTTAGAGGTAATGGCTTTAACCTCCAGATAGTTTACGCTGATGTGTGGTGACAGAGAATTTTGTTAAGTTCACGTTACATTAGACGGTTTCAGACTTATTTTAACCCTAAAAGGTTAGCCACCCTACCCCCAAGGCTAAGGGCACAATAACACACGCGCTAAATTAACATCGGCAATTATCCGCCTCCTTTTTCAGGACTATGAACAACGTTTCCGTGGTAACAATCATTCACAATTGATGACCAGTGGTACCAAATGACAGAATGTTTAGAGACCACAGTAACTCATATATAATATACTATAGATTTTGTTTTCGTTTGCACACGGAAACGATCCTGAACCTGACTGATGAGTTAACAGAACTACCAAGCCATGACTCATGGCGAAGCCACGGCATCTCAGCTCTGCTACAGCTCTGCCCTGTGCAGAGATCTTATACAACTGCAAGTTGTTTGTATTATTACACGTATTGCTCAATTTACACAGAGTTCATTGCAAATTAGCCCTTATTAAAATGAGACAGCTCTGTGCAACGGATGCATTTAGACGTCTATCTTAGGTCTAGATAGACTGAAGTCTGTCTATTTTTTTTTTTTTAGATCCAAGCCATAGTCAAAGTCTGTCTTGGTGAAACTGGGCCCTTGAGCCCAGTGTCCTGTAGGTAGATATAGACAGGCAGAATAGGCAGCTTCATAAAGCCTGCTGCTTCCCTCAGTTTCCTTTCACATAGTAAAAGATGATGAATATAATTGGTACTGTGTTCATTCTTACTGGTTCCCCCCAAACATTATGCATTAGAACACAAAACTACAAATCATACTTTCCAAGTTTGTAGATAACATAAAAGTCCCTCTCAGGAGCAGAAAACAGAAAAAAAAAAGAAAACCGAACAAAGGAGCAGGAAGAAGGGAGCTGTCAGTTCGTTAATGTGTTATCTCGGTCTTATTTCAGGTGCAGTTTTGGCAACGAGGGTTAGTAGGGTGTCACCAGTTATGCAGTTCAATTATCACGGTATGAAAACTGTAACACCTGTGCTGTTTCTGTTGTCATGTTCATGCTGGCTCTGCTCACTGATTACAGTAAGGTAACTGAGTTGCTTGTAAAATGAGAAAATTATTGATACTTGTAAAGAAAAAAATATTCTAACTTGCTAATCTTGTGAGGCATTTATTTCCATTATATGCTGTATATACAATGTGCATAATGTGCAGTTCATAAGACTAACCTGCAGGACACAGCACTCGGGATTTATGCTATAAAGCTTCACAATGACGTCTCATGAAGGAGCCAAAGCTCTTCACCTCTCTGAGTACGCTTTATGTGATTATAACTCTCTTTTTTCATCTGTGTCCACCGAACTGGCTCAAACGCAAACATTTTCTGTTGTCAGTTTGTGGGTGTGACGGCTTCTCAATACATGAAGGGATACAATACAAAAAAGGATGCTATTTGAGGTAATGGGCACATTTTAGACCTACTGTACCACTCAGCACGATCCATAACAGAGCAATAGAAGGCAGGGGGTTCTAGGTTGTGCACTTTTACACACTTGCTTTCACCACAAAATACTTCACATGTACCGTAAATCAGGCATAAGTGAATGAATACCTTTTCATTGTTTAAATTCATTATAGCATACTCATTGCTTTTGCACCACTGTAAGTGCATTCAACACCCTTTGTTTAAATCAATTCATATTTAAATGCCTTATGTCATACACATTTATTTAAATGTACTTTACAGTATATCATACACACTGTCTTTAGAGTGTACTATATAATTCCCAGATGACGCATTGGGATTTTAATTGGAAACAGTCACACAAAGGGTGAGAAGACAACAACAGAAAAAGCTGAAGCTTTGAACACGTACAGTACTTATGTATAACCAGAATCAGTCCAGAACTCATTAGATGGTCCATGCATAAAGCAGCAGAGACATGAATTTGTGTGCGGAGCCAGTGTGGGGACCTTGGACCAGCACAGCATCACTACATCCTGCCAGTCTGTCTGCTCTGATGATCAATAGCAGTGAACAGAAGGCAGCTAGAAGCTCGCTTCTCAAAATGTTTGTAGTGTGCCAGCTCATTTTAGTTGGCGCTTCTCGATTTAGTCCTTAATCTCACTGGCCTTTGCTAAATCCTATTCATCATTGATAAAATAAACTGTCAGCTGATGAATTGTAAGCCTGCACAATAAGAATCTGGACATTTTGGATACCACTGCAGGTGATTTATGGTTAAATGCAAAAATAAATCACTGAGTTTAAAACAATTAGGTGAGTGTGGACTTTTAGTGTGTTATGTGCTACAGTATAGGTCACATTATCAGTGTCAACATTGTATGCAAAAAGTGGCAGGGTTGGTTCGGTGGGTAGAGCAGGCGCACATATACTGAGAGGTTTATGCCTTGACGCAGAGGACCAGGTTTCAAATCCGACCTGTGACCATTTTCTTCCCCTTTCTCACCTAACTGTCCTATCAAATAAAGGCGGAAAAGCCCCCCAAAAAAAACATTGTATGCAAAAAGACAAAAATCCAAGTACAACATTCAGTTTTTTTGTAGTGAATCCATTTATATTTTTTTTAGTTCACTTTTTCATTCCCTTCTGAGAGAGCATAATCAGCAGCTCTGTGTTCCTCACACTGCTTAGGCTCAACTCAAAACACAGCTGTGTAGTGCTTGGATGTCCTAAAATGGCCACCGTACAGACAATACAAATATTATTTTGGTGTCGTTACATTTTTTATTCCCCTACTTGCCCTGATAGCAGAGCAAAGCAATCTCTCCATTTTTCAAACATCCTGGCGTATTATTTTCTGATGTGTGATGAGCATTATAGGGCCCATGAGTCTGCTAATGTGACTATAGACCTTTTGGTCCTCTGTCTGTCTAATGGACAATTATAATGAGCATTTCAGGTGCACTCACTCTCAATTCCAGATGCGTGGTTTAGATAACAAGAAGAAGCTGTGGATTTGCCAACGACTTACGTAACCGCTGACCGCTTGTGTCTGCAGTGAAATTCTTGAGTAAAATAGTATCATAACAGAATAACAAATATAAGTTGTAACTCTAACCATATTTTAGCAGCTTTTCCCTCTGATGTAGAAGGAATATTGTTTGCAGTGTATTTTTTGCAGATATATTTAATAGCAATGTTCTCTTTTTTAAAGTTTTTAAAAAGGGGGACCAGAGGGTGTGTGCCAATTACAGGGGTATCACACTTCTCAGCCTCCCCGGTAAAGTCTACTCCAAGGTGCTGGAAAGGAGGGTTCGGTCGATAGTCGAACCACAGGTTGAAGAGGAACAATGCGGATTCCGTCCTGGTCGTGGAACAACGGACCAGATCTTTACTCTCGCAAGGATCCTGGAGGGAGCCTGGGAGTATGCCCAACCAGTCTACATGTTTTTGTGGATCTGGAGAAGGCGTATGACCGGGTGCCCTGGGAGATACTGTGGGAGGTGCTGCGGGAGTAAGGGGTGAGGGGGTCCCTTCTCAGGGCCATCCAATCTCTGTACGACCAAAGCGAGAGCTGTGTCCGGGTTCTCGGCAGTAAGTCGGACTCGTTTCAGGTGAGAGTTGGCCTCCGCCAGGGCTGCGCTTTGTCACCAATCCTGTTTGTAGTATTTATGGACAGGATATCGAGGCGTAGTTGGGGTGGAGAGGGGTTGCAGTTCGGTGGGCTGGGGATCTCATCGCTGCTTTTTGCAGATGATGTGGTCCTGATGGCATCATCGGCCTTCAGTGAGTGACCTTCAGCACTCACTGGATCGGTTCGCAGCCGAGTGTGAAGCGGCTGGGATGAGGATCAGCACCTTTAAATCGGAGGCCATGGTTCTCAGCAGGAAACCGATGGAGTGCCTTCTCCAGGTAGGGAATGAGTCCTTACCCCAAGTGAAGGAGTTCAAGTACCTTGGGGTCTTGTTCGCGAGTGAGGGGACAATGGAGCGGGAATTGGTCGGAGAATCGGCGCAGCGGGTGCAGTATTACATTCAATTTATCGCACTGTTGTGACGAAAAGAGAGCTGAGCCAGAAGGCAAAGCTCTCAATCTACCGGTCAGTTTTTGTTCCTACCCTCACGTATGGTCATGAAGGCTGGGTCATGACCGAAAGAACAAGATCCAGGGTACAAGTGGCAGAAATGGGTTTCCTCAGGAGGGTGGCTGGCGTCTGCCCTTAGAGATAGGGTGAGAAGCTAGCTAAGTCATCCGTGAGGAGCTCGGAGTAGAGCCGCTGCTCCTTTGTGTCGAAAGGAGCCAGTTGAGGTGGTTCGGGAATCTGGTAAGGATGCCCCCTGAATGCCTCCCTAGGGAGGTGTTCCAGGCACGTCCAGCTGGGAGGAGGCCTCGGGGAAGACCCAGGACTAGGTGGAGGGATTATATTTCCAACCTGGCCTGGGAACGCCTCGGGATCCCCCAGTCTGAGCTGGTTAATGTGGCTCGGGAAAGGGAAGTTTGGGGTCCCCTGCTGGAGCTGCTATCCCCGCGACCCGATACTGGATAAGCGGATGAAGATGGATGGATGTTCTCTCTGATACATTGAAGACAAACATAATCTGTGTGGCATCACAAATTCCCCCAAAACATATTTGCTAATGCAAATTATCTGTATACAACCATAAAGCTGCAGTGTTTCTCCAGGTCACCTCTCTGTTCCCAGCTTCGCAACCATTGTGTCTTTTATGTTATTGATGGTTTTGCCCTTGTGCACAGATTCATAAAAGATGAGATGAGATGAAACGTTATTGATGCCTGTGGGAAAATTCTTTCACTGCTGCAGCAAAGAATTGGTTTCAACAAGTAGACCGAACTTAAGAACACAACTAGAATGTGTATAAACATTTGTGGGGGTATGGAAGCATATTCAGCAACTTTTACAGTAGACTGTTAAAGTGAGTAGTATGGGAGAAAGATTGATTCTAACATTATTGGGTTTACTTGCAGTCGTTACAAATGTCTTTACTGCTTACATAAATATTGATTTGTTGATTTGAAATAAAAGTTGTACATGAAAGCAATTTGTCTTTAAATGTTTGTTCACATTGTTAAATCAAGTCCAATTTTTCCTATATATTAATGTCCTTTTAATAGAGTTTGACAGAATAGAAAAAAAGACGCACAAATGCAGAAAGAAATAAAGAAAAATAATAAAAGAGAGGCTAAATGTGCAAACTGCAAGAAGAGTGTAGCATTGCCAAACAACCCGTGAATTCCTGCATTTGTTTATGTGCATGATTTTAAGCTTCCAGCCAGCGGGGACTTGCTGTGTATTGGTGTTTGGTTTAGTCTAGACGGGGAGGGTCATGTTCGCTGCAGGCGTAAACTCACCGCAACACCCCCTCCCGGCTCTCTCTGTCTCTGCCTGTCTCACTGTCTTTGTCTCACCATCTCTCTCTCTGTCTCTCTCTGTCTATCTCTCACTATCTGTCTCTCTCTGTCTCTCTGTGTCTGTCTCTCTCCCTCTGTCTCTCTCTGTCTCTCTGTATCTATCTCCCTCTGTCTCTCTCTCTGTCTATCTCTCTCTGTCTATCGCTCTCTATCTGTCTCTCTCTGTGTCTATCTCTCACTAGTCTATCTCGCTGTCTCTCTTTGTGTCTCTCTGTGTCTCTCTGTGTCTCTCTCTCTGTCCATCTCTCTCTATCTGTCTCTCTGTGTCTCTCTCTCTCTCTCTGTATCACCACATTCTGTCTGAACAAGGAGAGGATGACTGTGAAAAGCCTATGTCATCCTCTCTCTGTCTCTGTTATCTTTGCGGGGGGGCTTTATGAGAGGTTTGAAGGAGTCAATTTCCCAGGAGGTTGCTGGTGGACTCTGCCAACAGGTGACCTGCAGTGGAGAATTGTGCATGGGGCTGAAACTACAAACTAGTATCTGGAACACTTAAGATCCTCATTCTGTGAAGGGCTGTCCTTTTTGAAAACAAAGGCAAATACTATTTTTCAAGTGTTTGCATAGTGACACAGTATATGGGAGTAGTGGTCGCCGACATTGGTTTTTCAACGGCAGATGCCACTATTTAGAGAGCAGGGCGGCCGATGGCCGATATATAATGCCAATATCATGTTGTTGCATCTCATAAAATACAACAATTTAATAATAACAAATGAGACACAAAATTGCTTTACTCACATGAACATTTTTTTAATTGTTCATTATTTAACACTCACTGTCTACATTGTCTTTTTCGGTTAAGTCTGCGTTTAGTTATAGGCTATAACTTGCAGCATAGTTTTGAAAATGCGACAAATGCCATTTTAAAAACATCCCATTGTCATGCTGACGGCCCCTAAAAGGCGTCACAGTTACACTTGCATACCGTCCCACAACCTTATGACGAATCTGATACATGTTTTACTCGTCGGGAGTGGAAGTGGAGGCTGGGGACGGCCATACAATAGTTTTTTAAAACCCTGTAAGGGGCAAGGGGGAGCGTTAACTTAGTTCCACAGCAGCCACACGGACAAGGCTGCCTGCAGATGTGTCGGCAGACATTTTTTGTTAATTGGCCTCATGAGCACAGGCATCGGCTGATGTTGATTATCTAAAAATGGCATTAATCAGCTGACCGGTCTATCACTATTTGGGAGTATATAGCCCGACTGATACTGGATTTGGGAGGCCGATACTGATATTTGTGTTTTGGTGTTTAAAAAATGCATAAATACATACAGTGTTTTTTAATAGTAATAGTTTCTTTTATTTAATTGTGACAAAGACACATACTAAGCAGCAAAAATCATCTTGTCAGTGCTTTCGAGTGGACAAACTATGTAATGGTGACACTGTTTCTAAATGAGCTCCAACCTAGTTTGTCATTTCCGTACTGCAGTTTCTTGTTATCTTATCGGTTAGCATACATTGGTAACGATATATCTGCTTTAATCTAATTTAATGTTGGCCTGGCCAGTTTGTCCATCCAGCTCTAGGAGGATTGTTTACACCTGATATATCATTGGAGTTGCAGTCTGCTAAATTAAAGGAGGAATCACATCAACGGACAAAGGCCAGGTGACCCCAAATCAGTGTTTGCATCAGGCTTTATTTTAAAACGACAGCAGTTCCAAAGCAGTTTGGATGTTTTAGGGACAGGTAATGCATTGAACAAGTACTGTGTTCTGTTTCTCCCTCTTCCTCTTTGTCTCTTCCAGAAACCTCTCAGCATTCATACATTTCACTGTCAGCCTTTCATCTACTCCCTGCAGCACCTTCTGCATTAGTAATTCGGTACTCAGTAGATCATTTATAAACATTAAAATTTCAGTACATCTAACTTTTAATCCAAGATAGGTCTTAACAAATATTTGCATGCACAGGAAAAACAATACTGCACATACATAGGTTTTTCTTACCTCTTTTCAAGTGCAATATTGCAATTATTCTCAACTACTGTGACTATTTATAAGTGCAATAATGCAACTATGCAAAAAACCATGCTGCACTACAGTACTGGCTCAACTTGCTTTCAGTACTGGACACTTTGTTATTTTATTCTGTTTATGCACAGCATTTATTTTGTTATATTTATCTTATTTTGTATCTTATACAGTAAGTAAGTGTTATACTTTTATAGTGTTATACTTTAAAGTTGTTATCCTAATTAGGCATCTACAGGCTTGCTCCAAACAAGCAATTTTATTGTGCTAGTACATTGACAATAACAGTATATTGTTTAGAAAATTGAGAATTATTACAGGGGAGTGTTTAACAGCATATAAAGTAAGTTTGGATTTTCTAATAGGAGTCAGATCTCAAGACTATTAAGCCACTCTTGCATGAAAGAAGACAACAAGTTAGCAGTTGTGTATTTTCATATTGATCTATAACCTATTGCCAGAAGCAAAAGAGGAAGTCAAGTGATGTTTTCATAGAGCGACAAAATCTGCGTAGGGAGGAGGTTGGGGCTGAGTGGATGAGTCAACAAAACATCAGATTTCATAGTCGACTGTTCTTTCTTTCCATAACCTTAATCCTGTGTTTATTATCGTAACCGTGATGACGAAGGTCCTCTAAACTTAATGGAGACCTATTTTTAATCCAAACCATGATGTTTCCTTCACTTTAACAAAGTCTTTTTTGTGCCTAAACCTAACCAATCCTAAACAATAGCTTTGTCACATCATAATGTGATCAGAAAATGCTTCTGCTCAATATAACCAATACAATAACTTCTGGGTAGAAAACCCCTGCGTCACTTCCAGTACAGATGCTGAGCAATCGGGAGCAAGTTATTTCAGTGTTATTTGTTAGATGCTCTTTTATCTCATTAACAACACTATTACTAATGTTAGGTTGGAGGCCTAATATAGCCAACATGTTAGGCAACAGACTACAGAAAATGAAAATACCACTGGTAGGGCTGCTAGTTTTGGGTTGACTTGGTTTATCAAAGACAGGAGCAAAGCAGCACAGTACATGAGATAAGCACAGCCAAAACGTCAGATAGGTCAGACCACCGTTTTCAACTATACATCTCGTAATGTTACAGTTACAGCTGAAAATAACAGAAATAAACAACTTTACCAGTTTTACATATCTCCACAATTCAAATCAACTGCCTTTTGTCTGCCCAGAAGTGATTGTTGTGTTAGCGCGACATGGCGGTGATCGGGTCTATATAGGGCATGAAGAACAAACAATGTATTTTGCCATTTTATTTGGAGGACTTGAAATACTCATTTGACGGGGGTTAAAACAGTATAAAAACAAGACACCTCAAGCATAGCACCAAACACAGTTTAATTAAAGATTATTGAACTGCAGGTGTCCATGGCAGCAGTACTTGTTACAGGTCCAGTTAAGATAGCTCTCTCTTGTGTAAAACGGACTAAAGACTTTAAAATTGTGATTTGAACTTAGCTTTTCTGTGTTTAGTAGCTGTTCTAGAAGCATCATAATACTCATGAATGATGTACAAAAAAATACTAGACTTGCAAGGACCCGCTGAGTGCTTTTCCCACTGTAAATTCCAATTTCATAGTTTTCTTTAAATTATATCCCAAATGTTGCTTATACACAGAAACAGACAATCCAAATTGGTTTATGTTGTGGCCATCGTTTTAATTATTTTAACTCTGTCAGAAATCAGGTTTTTCTTCCATCAGTTTGTTATGAGCAGATGGTTCTCAATACTATGGTACCCTAAAACCTCAGCCAATGGTTATATATAGAAGAAGCCAGTCAGTGGCATATTCAAAGCTCTTTGTCGTTGCAGTTGGGGGGAAAAAAATACACCGAGCCATAGTTGCCAAATTCATTCAAAAATGACCCGGAATCTGAAAGTAAAATGATGTAAACTGCTGAATGTTTTGTCGTAATCTTTATATTCCTTTAAAGGGAAAGGCTTAGTGATTGTGCTCAGTTTGTCTTACTGAAATGCACCTCAAAACTCATGTTTACTTCTCTCCTAATTTTTTTAGGTATATTGTATCTTTTACTTTTTATCAAAGACCCAGATATTTTCGAACACAGTTGCACTTGCATTTGTACTGGTGATTCAACAGTTTCATATCTATCCAAGCCTTGGAAGTAATCCAACTGCTGGTCACCTGCAATGTTAAAGGGACTTTTGATTTAGAAACACCCAAAATAACTCTTTACATTTCACTACTCTACAATCTCAGTGGAGGAAATGCCACTCTTCACCTCCATCTGGTCTGTTGTTTTTGTATATGAAGACACCTTGCTGTGTACTGTCGCCTACTTAGCTCATGTAATCTCTGGAGCCTGAAGCTGTCTTTCAGTCATATTTCTAGATGTATGTTGTAACTACAGTATATGTGTCCGCCAACATTTAGCGTGTGAGTAGTACTTTACTTTTCTGTGTTTAGAAGAGGATGAGAGAGATGTGAAAACTGCTTTTTTTCTTGTGACTTGTATGCCAATTAGTAAATTCATGGAAATCAGGTTTTTACATAAACCACTTTACTTTTAACCATGTAAACATCATAAGCGATAAAAGTTGAATTGGGATGATTTCTCCTGGTAATTGGTGCTGTGGTGTACATAAATATACATAGTGTTGGAAAAGAAAGCTCTTCGGTAATTCGAACCACCTCAAGTGTTCCAGGGAAAAGCCTGTTGACATTTTATAGTTGCAAGAGCAATGCGATAGCAGGAGAAGAGTAAGACTGGATTGCAGTTAAGTGCAGATGGGACATTAACCATGCATCCGCAGAGTAAAGTTGAGAGCAAGTGTTCATTTAAATTCTCTCCATCGTCTACGTGCAGCGAGTAAACAGAGCAAAAGGCCACCTCGTGTCGTTTGGAAACAGCATCTGTGGAAACCAGAGGTCATGAGTCTTATGTACCCGAACATGTGGTGAAAAATAGCTCGGGGAGGGGATTTTAACATCACATATCATTAGACCTTAATTAGTAAAATGGACTTTAGGGACTCCGCTTCCCATCTGCCTCGGTTTGACATACCTCGTCCTTCACATCTCATCCAGAAGAAGAAAGTTAGGGTGGCACTGCATTATTGCATTGAATCAAGTTTATCTGGCACATTGGGGTCTGTGAGTGTATTCATAATTTGTGTTAACTGCACAACATCTGGCCCACGTTGCTGTATGGTTAGCTCCAGGTGCACCTGCTGTCTTTCATCGTTTACTCTCCTGGCCAATTTTGCTGACATCAGAGTTTAGGTGTTGAGATGGGAACGAACGGTTGAAGAATTGTATTGTTTGTTTAAGATTCTGTTGCATGGATATATATATATATATATATATATATATATATATATATATATATATATATATACATACATAATTTTTACCCGATGCCTTAACGATGCCTGAACCGATTCTCTTTAAGAAAAAGGGTACCAAACAACAGTCGACGACATTAAATAACGGCTTGTTTATTTCTAGGCCATATGGTCACAATTAAATGATTTAATAATAATGTAATAACTATAACAATAACTTATTTCACTAGCAAATTGCTGTTGAACGACAAAAACAACCATTTATACAATAACTTTAAATGCACCACAAAGCTGTAGGTTACCAGTTTCATTGTGTTGTTTTTTTTTCTGTCGGCAGCTGCAGACTGTTACATCCTGGTGTTGGAATCCTCTACAGTGAAATACAGTCACACTTTACACCGTTTACCGTTAGCTGTCAGCATTTTCCGTGTTTAATCCAGCTACTAGCTAACGTTAGCTGCTTTTGAGTGTAGTGTTAACTAGCGTCACGTGCAGCAATGTTTCTGTTGCCTGTAACGTCCGATTTCAGAGCATCAGAGAGCAGCGCAGACATATCAGTGGCGCCTGAAATGAGGAGCCGAAATTTGAAATTTGGAATGGATTAATCTGCGTTATTTGTTTTTAACGCTTTATTTTTTCTCAGATTAATTAATCGAAATTAACGCGTTATTTTGACAGCCCTAATATATATATATATATATATATATATATATATATATATATATATATATATATATATATATATATATATATATATATGTGTGTGTGTGTGAATGAATTACTTGTTTTCCAAAACTCAAACTACTTGTCCAAAACTCAATTTCAGTTCACAATGATATAAAACAGAGAAACATAAACGCAAATTTGAGCTTGATAACTGATTTAAACTGTTTGCTGGTTATTTAAAGTACATGGCTGGTCAAAAATCGCTCACGGGCCCCACAGTAAGCAAGGGGCGTACCACGTAATGTTCCCAGTTAAAATCGGGAACTGTATTACATGTTATCCCATGTACTCATGGTCCAGTCTACTGTCTCAGTGTCCTGTGTGCTCACCAAGAGGCCCAATGTGGCAGTGGGGCCCCTCAAGACAAAATAAATATATAATTCGGAAAGTCGCATTACCAACTCCCACCACAAGTACCTTCATATTAACTGCGACTACTGTATGTTACACGCTGTCCGACTACATCTATTTTCCAAGTTCATACAATATTTTCTACAAATAGAAAACATCTGTATCGCTGGATCACAACACAGTATTTAAAAATAATCTTCCCGCTACTGTTTCCTTTGCGGCTTGAAGAACGAGCTCCACGTTGCTGCCGCACCGCTCTGTTGGTGTTGCATCATCAGAAGTAGCAGTGGAGAAACTGTTCTGTCCACCTAGTGCTCAGCAGGCCTACAACCATCGCAGTGTCTGCTCAAGTTGAACAAAATGGACAGAGGAGTATCTAAAGGCTTATTGCTTGCATTGTATTACCCAGAATTCCCTTTGCCCATGTTAATGCTCATCTCTCTCGCTCCCATTTGGCATGGCTGGATGGTCATTTTGCCAGGGGAGAATTGGAAGAGAGCGTGTGCAGGCCTTCAGTATGCTCTCCCTTCGAGTCCTCTTGCTGTGTCTGCGGCGCAGAAAAGCAGCTAAGCAACAGTCTAGAGAGAGGTAATTGCTTTCTGGTGACGAGATGAATTGACATTTGTTTTGCCACGGTGCTGTTTATTTCCCCGTCTGCCCTCTCCACCGAACACTAAAGCAGAGTCAGGAGTGTGCGCGACTGAAATGCATCGCCTCTTTCTTGAATTAATATAATTGATGGCTCTGTGGCTGTGCTGTTCAAATTGATACAGAATTGTCCATCCAAAGTGAAGAAGAGTGGTTTCTCCTCGGCTAACGCACTCTTTGATGATATCTCTTACCATCATGCTTCGGTGCATCTGAGCGTTTCTTGCCTCCAGACGCAGTGAAGAGAAAAGAACACATCCTGCACAACTGACAGGGCTTATTCTTTTTACTGTCAGAGCTATTTGTAAAACAACTACTCTTTGACTCTTTGAATATTAACAATATGCACTCCATTTGTTTTTTTTTCTTTGTTGGAAATCTCTACCAGCAGCTTTTACTCTACATAGTACAAGTTGAACGCAGGTAATACCAAAATAGACAGCTTCTCTGAGGTTTATGGATGTAGATATTCATGTGGAGGCTGCATGTTGGGGAGGAGAAGGAGGAGGGGGGGTGGTAACTTCTGACAAACATTTCTATAACATTACCTTCATAGTGACTCCTCATGCCCGCTCCTTGTCGAGTGCTGCTGTCACTGCTGTTGCATGTTTGCGGCTTTTCCGCAACAATTCATTAGCAGAGGGAATGTGAAATAAAATGAACGTTTTTTTTTTCTGCCTCATCAGTAAGATTCGAACTGAGCGTAGGTTCCTTAAGCACTGCTAAATTTATCAATATGCAAAGCCTGAGCTCCCAGGCGCAGTGTGATGTTTAGAACTGGAGAAGGCTTTTTTGATTTCTATTCCTGTGCCTGGAAAAACAAGATTTTTTAAAAAGGTCAGTCTAATTTTAGCCCTGTTTACTTGGCGTAAAGGGAGATGTGTGGCTTTACGCTCAAACGCTCACAGAGACGACCAAAGCAGACTTCTGACAGTTTACAGCTGTGGTTGCGCAGGGGATTACAGTCAAGAGTGAGTGGCAGGCACATGCTCACTCACTCTTTTCTTATGTGTGTGTGAATGAAGCAGAGAAGAAGATGATTGCGAGTGTGTTTTTCTGGTGTGTACCTTGAAGGAAAAAAGGGTTGTGATTGTGCAGTCTCTCTGTTCGCTACATTCACAGTGAAGACTGAAAGTTGTCAGACTGAAAAGTGGTGAGTCCCGGATTCACACAGGATATTTGTAGACAAAGGAGGCGCATTTCCTGCTTTTTGATGCACTGTTTCTTCCTCCTCCGTGAAACACACACAAACACATGTACACAAGCACACACGCATTTGTCTTACTACACTTCTGACGACCTCCACTGACAACATTCCCTCTTTAAATCCTAACCTAAACCCCTGTGTGTTCCTAATTCCACGCTTTAATCCCCCTCCTAACCTAAAGTTAATCCTCATTTTGTCAGTAGGCAGGTTATTTTCCGTTTCCTGCCTTAAACTTCAAGACTTTACTTGTGTCATTGGTGTGAGGATTGTTTAATTTATTTTATCATCATCATTTATATGCACTCATCCTGTTCAGGGTCATGGGAGCTCAGGCTGGGGTAAACTAGAGGTGGCCTGTCCATCACAGCACAGACAGACAATCATTCACACTCACATTCACACCACTGAGCAATTTAGAGTTTCCAATTCACTTAACCTGCATGTCTTTGGACTGTTGGAGAAAATCCAAACAAACAAGGGGAGAACATGTAAATTCCTTACTTTCCTTGCTGTGATGTAATGCTAAGCACTGAGCCACTGTGTTGCCCTTAATTTAATTCACTTATTCTCTTTTAAAAATTAAAACTACTTTTATTAAATTATCTTAATTCATCAGAGACAAAATAATTTATACTAAAATAGCTTTTGGAGTGCCTCTTATTTCTGTAAAGTAACAGAAACAAGAGTAACATCATTAGAAGACAAACCGTTTTATTTGTGGCATTATAAAACAAGTTAGGTGTGAGAGTTTGTAAGGACACCCAAAATATTTTATCTTTTATCCACTAGCACTATACAAAAAAGACAATTTTTCTTACATTTGTCCTTACAGTACAGGTTACAAGACTCAATAATCAGTATAAAGGTTAAGTATAATGTCAAAGTTGAACAGGAATCAACCAGCCCTGCAGAGAGAGTGTATATTCTGCATAACTGCCCACTGCTGCTGTTTAAATGACATGAGGAAACTATTTCAAGGAGTATCTTTTATCAGAATACATCATTTTGGTAACCATAAGTTACTTACATTACAAGTCACTGGAACTATTTGGGTACCAACACTGTTTATTACCACATTTATGTGGTTTTATCAAGGGGGTAAACTCGAACCTCCTATGGCGCCATTTTGATGCTACCAAACGATCACCGACATTAGCATTCCATTGACTGCCATTCATTTTGACGTATCTTTGACAGCGAATAACTTGACATCTGAAGCGTTTAAAGACTTTTTTTGTCCATTGTTTATTTCTAAAGAAACACGACAATGTATCAAAGGCGCCATTACCTTGTACCTCATGTTATGGCTCCGTAGCAGACGTTTTTATAAAAATAGGCTAACGATTGTGTCATAACCACGCGACTTACTGTCGCATAGTAGAGGAATTACCGTACAGTACAGGAGAAGCTTGCAGGCAGTTTCGTCTCACATTAGCTGTTTAAGTTTAATTACTAATGTTAACTAGCATTTTAGTTAGCAATAATTAGCCTGTGTCCATGTTATCTCCTTACATATACCTACACTCTCAATCTCTGAAAGATTGGGAATGACTGCGATTTCTCTTGGCACAGCTACCAGAAGACTAGCAACTTTCAGACAGGTTGCTCACGTCACATTTACGTCGTGTCTCTCAGTTGGAGGCTGCGCAGTATTCAGCTTCTAATATCGTTCACTGGTATCCGTACAGAGCAACGGGATCTGTATGTCCATTATATACTGTCTATGGGTTTTATTCCTCAGACTGTCAGAATCTGACATTGTTCGGTATCACCCCTACAGTAAATGTTACTGCTGTTGACATTTGTTCTCTCTCACCTTTACGCATGATTGCATAAAATTCCCACACACCATAAAAAGGAATGTCTTCCTCACGCTCCCAACAACAATTCAGTGACTCACCTCCCATTTATGAAGCCCACATCCACCCTGATAGTACTACAGCCGGGTTTCACATATTAAACTCACTCTGTTTCTCTTCAGCTCTGCTGATCTGTATACTTTATTTGAAGTATACAGACGAGCATCAAGAATCTTTAAACATTTGTAACACAATCACCGTTCCCACGTTCTAAATGGAGGAGGGGAGCTGTGCTGCGTGGAACCGCTGAATGATCAAGCTCCAATGCTAGGGATATGTTTTTGCTACAGACCACACTGCCTGTTACCATGACAACAAACAGAAATTTCCCTTCATACACTTCAACCAAGTAGTTTTCAACACTGAAACCATCCTCCCCTCTCCTCGCTCCCCATTCCCTAAAAATTACTACCTGTTTCTCTGCTCCCAGCATCCTCGGGAGTTTGGGGAACAGACTTCAATTGATCTCCTGCAGACGAGCAGAGCGAGACCGATCACATGACTAATTCAGATGTCAGTGAGATCACTGCCTCATTTCTTCTCTCTTTTCAATTTGAGAGCGAGCTACTCTGGCAACAATCTGCAACAGGATGAATTGAGCTGCTATTCACAAACGTGCCAAAGCGGCAATGTGCTCAGCGGTGACCCAGCTGTGCGTCCACTTCGACCCATAATGCATCACATTCTGAAGAAGCTGCGTCTGGCCGTAGACTGTATGGACAACGCGTCTCCACCTCCTCCCACTGTACAAAAGTGAAGCTAAAATATCCCAAGTACAGGCGCTGCCATCTTGTAATTTTGAAGCCAGAGTCTGTGCAGTAGTGATTGGGCGGTGGAGCCGCTGTATCAAAGTCCCGCCCATACACCAGCCTGACTATTCGCGAGTCAATCACAGCTGTCAATCATGACGTTTCACCTCATTTTTATATCATCAAATGACTAATAAAAACCAAACTAATCAGAAAAATGAACACTTGAACAAACATTAGCGTGATAAGTACTACCTAAAATGACAGAAACCATCTTTATGAAAATTGTATTTGACATGTACTTTGACTTTTTAGTTTGGCCAATGTTCCATCCGCTAACATTTATGACCTGTACTGCAGCCAGCCACCAGGGGGTGATCAAGATGTTTTGGCTTCACTTAAACAGTCTGTATGAGTATGAGTCTACCCCTGGTCTGGCCTGCAGTGGAGGGATGAGCAGCTGGAAAAGGACACACTTAGTCACCTGTTTTGCTTCTTCAACCAGATGAGCAGAGTAAACACATTTCTTTTGGTCTCCAAACAAAAATAGACTCTCCTCCACCTTACCTTGAAGACAGCGGTGATGATGGGCAGCGAGGATAATCTTACATGCCGTGGGTGGCCCCGGCACCGAGATGCCAGGCCTGCTGAGTGCAGATTCCAGCCCAGACCTGGGCCTGTTTTGGATACTTTGACCCTTGCTCCTCCTTCTGTTCTCACACCTTGTGAGTGTCAGAGATGGATGAAGATCAGTCAGAGGCAGAGCTGACAAGCAAACATTCAAACACCATGAATATGTGGACCAGACGGTTCTTATTAAACCATAAAAATGTCTGACACCATCCACTTTTTCACTGTTTGCAAGAAAGTTGCGTGAAGTGAAGCACATTTGGATTTAATTCACACCTAGGACAGTCTTATCAGATTAAAAAAACCTTATCCTGACAACCCAAACTGTGATTTCTTCTCACTTTGTGTGCTGAAAGATTTGAAGACTAACAAGCTGCTAAAGCCTCCTGACTTCAAAGGAGCTGCTGGGCTGCGAGATAAATCCAATGGAAATCACTGATGGTTTGATGTTAGTTGGTTGATTTGGGTTGTGCTGCTGTGCTGCTCCTCTTTCTCCAGCTCTCATTTCCACTCACTTTTCCTGAGAATGGATCTTATACTGCGGTTTGTCAGGATGTTTGCATATGCATGTCTATCTATCTGTGTGTCCCTTATTTATCTATCTCTAACTCTCAATTTCTGTCTCCATAAATGATCTCAGACATAGGTGAATATTACAGCAATACACAATGTAAAACACTATATCTATCCCTGACAACACATCTATCTGACATCGTTGACTGTCAAATGTAATAAATTGAGAGTGAAAGGAGTATGCCAGGGGAGTAATTCCAAGGTCAGCTCCACTGGATCTAAGTGCAGAAGCTGGTAAATGTTCCCCTGGGGAGGTCACTGGCCTGGGTCGTGCTGTATTTGTCTGGCAGGAGGCCTGCTGACATTTTCTGAACGTAAAAGAACAGTTTGTCTATAGCAGCAAGCACAATCGTGGCGGACAACTTTTCCATCCGCAGCCCTGCGACAGAGGCGTTGTTTGTAAAGGAGCGGAGCAGGTACCTTTGGAGATTTGAGCGATTATGTTTCAGGGGCCAGCAGCATACAGTTGGGCTAGCGTTGGGTTTCCTTGCAGAGGGGAAACGGTAAACGCCAAATTCAATGGCATGAATGTATGAGCGCTGCCTCAGACCATGTGGCGAGATATTGTTCCCTGTCAGGTGTTGTCTTACACCTCTGAGTGATGAGGTATTTCCTGGAAGACAGCAGCAGACACTGACAGAAGCGGTGTGAATGTGAAGCTGAGACGGTGCTTTGGCAGCATATAACTACTAATCTACTGTATAATTATACTAAGAATATTGTGCTTTTTGCTCAGCCCCAAATACACTGACACTATTTCAATCTTGACTCAACATTAAAATTAAGTATGTGTTTTTAAGTAACACTTCACGTAACTAATCACTTAACTCTGAATGAGCATCTGTCAACATAATCGGTCAAGACATTTGCACATAACAGAGATTGTGATTGTTAGCGCAACACTCCCACATAAAAATGAAAGCCATTTTGGGCGCTATATTGTGGAGCACCACGATTCATGGTCTAACTGCTTTTGCCCTATCAATTCTAAACAATACAAGTGTGGAAACAGAGAATTATGTTCATGCGTCTGTTGCCCTGGCACATGCTGGGAGGTTTAGTATTATGTCTACCTCAGGATGCTACAACAACTCACACAAACCACTGGCAACTTCATTTAATCCAGATTAGAAATATTGCTTTTGTCAAACACTAAAATTGTAAGTACAAGAATACATATTTTTAGACTGTACAGATTACAAAATATTAATTAAATATTTTTATTATTAAAATAACAGAGAGAGGAAAAAGAAGTGCCAAAAAGAAAGAGAAACTCCAAGAAGTACCAAATGTTTTGCTATTTTCTCAGCCTGATTTATTTGTACACATTCATAGTTTATGTAAGTACAACCACAAGAGCAAAGCAGCCAATGGCACGTTCTGCATCGCTGCCTCTTCAGGTTCGCTCACGATGATGAAGCAGTCATCTGAATGAGTTGGTCTGGGTGTGTGGCAAACATTTAGTGCTTTTCAGTGTTTGTCGTTGCTTTGTGCATGTGTGTGTGTGTGTTTGTGTGTGTGCACGTGCTCCTGTGATTGTGTAGGATAGACGTTGTGTACCTTGTCTTGTTTTTGCGGCAACGGCTGTAGGGTGAGCTACTATACATATATATATATTCAACGCTAATTTTCATACATCAACCTTTCCGTGTCACTGCCGTGCACAACAAACTCCTTTAGTTTCTCAAAGGTTTGTGGAGCATTCAAAATAATAAATAATGTTTACTATTTGTCTGTGGAGGTTTTGTTGATGGCCAACAGGCTGCATCCTCGCAGGGCTTTGTGAGTTTTGCAGCGAGGAGGCGAAGCACAACCCGGCTGCTGTGTGTCCATCACCTGCTTGATGGATGAACTGGTGTTTGTCCAGGTCATGTAATTGCACCACAACGAACCCATTTTAAATATTTAAACACTGTCGAACATGAACGGCTTGGGCATCAAGTTTCAAAAGCCCACACCATAAAAGGCAACTGTGGATGAAAACGTTCTGTCACTGTGATACTCGGCCCCTGCTGACAGAGCGGATTCTGTCTGAGGGACACAAGCGATGCACAAAAACATGTCCCAAGAGTTCAGCAAACATCAAACAAGACGGTTAACCACAAGCACATGGTAAATAAGCATACATTACAGTGGGAAGTGAGATGCCATTACAGTAATGGCCTTCAAACTGGATTTATATATATAACAGCAAAAGCTACATCCAAGTCATCTGCAGTTCACTTCTAACAAAAAAAAGCACATCTTAAAACACTTCTATTTTCTGAGTTTTTATTGAATATATTATATTTTTCTTTAATCAACATTGCACATATTCCATTTTCAATCACATCTCATATTGCTGTCTACAAAATGTTATGAATGTAGAAAATACAGAAATTGGAAGATTTACCAAAAAGAAACAAAAAAAGAGGAGAATTAAGGTCAGAAGAGACAAGTTCCAAAGATACAGACAGAGAGAGAGAGAGAGAGAGAGAGAGAGAGTAAAAGAGAAGGAGAGGAGCGCCCTCAGGAAAATAATACAAACATACCTTGGGTTAGGATGCATTTTTCTCAAAACAAAGCATCATGCAGAATAAAAGCAAGGCTGGCCAAAAACTCCCATGGATACTTCTCAACACCTGAACTGTAGAGATATTTTACACGTTCATTAATAGTTACTGTCAGTTTTCCTACCTGCTGACCGGTAATGATTACCCACCTTTTGTCAGAGTGAAAGTAACAGTTTGAATATTAGGCATACACAAACGTAAAGCAGTACCCCCCCCCCCCCCCCGCCACCGCCATCCTCCCCAAAACAACAATTATGTAGTCGCCATTACTGACGACTACCCACACTACATCTGTACAGCACAGCAGCAGGTCAGCACAGCTCTGCTGGCTGCATGTAGATAGTTCACCTCGCTGCAGGTGAGATGATGGTGAGAATCATCATGACTAATGTAGATATACTGGATTATAACCATGTGACCGTGGCCTTGGCTGACCGAACTGCACCAGCATGCATAGACACCGTATTAATATGGATTTGAATCCCGTCTTTGTCCTGTCAAATTCACATCTTAACATATTCTTCATTTGTGTGTTTTATCTTTGTGCACTTCATTCATCAAGCTCTCATGGAGTAATGTTCAGAAAGTACAACAAAATGATCTAAAGACAGATTGAAGAATCAGAGACATCTTATGTATAAAAACAAAAAAAGGCCATTTACTTGACATGCTAATGATCCTTGGCCTTGACATTTGGAGGCTTGTTGAGAGGAAATGTGCCATGCCCCTTTGATCTGCTGCGGTTACCAAGTGCCTCCATAGTAATCGGTCTATACAGGCTAAAGTGCTGTGCTTTCCAAAAAAGAGCATGTGCATCTTTAAGACTGTCAGCAAGCTATTAAATCATACTTTTGTTGCAACAATTTCGGCAGCCCTGACACCTCAACACGCCGCATTTAAAGAAGACACACGAAAATAAACAAAATAATCAAATGAATTAAGCAAACATTTTCACCAAAGTGCAACATAATAGAACGTGCTGCAAACACAGAAAACACCGTCAAAATGTTTTGTATTTAATGTTTTGTATTTAATGTTTTCTGTATTCTGGTGTTTCAATTGTGTGTTCCTGAATGCTGTATTGACGAATTGGTAAAGATGTTTGTGCTTTTTTTTGTTTGCATGTTGCAGTGCGTTGAGCACTCAGGGCGTTGAACTTTTTAAAATCCAAATAAGTAATAATGAAACATTACATTGCCATTTCACAGATCACGGCACATTTGTCACAGAGCATGAGAAGATCACATAATGTCCTAAAATTGTTGTTCCACTAGGGCTGCAGCTAAAGATTGTTTTTATATTGATTAATCTGCCAATTATTTAGATGATTCATTGTTTTGGCAGTAACATGTCAGAAAATAGTGAAACATATGTGTATAATTTCCTTATAATTCCCCACAGTCATAGGAGATTCAGATTGCTTGTTTTATTCAAATGACAGTACGCATTTGAGAGGCTGGAACCAGTGAAGGTTTGACTGAAACGATCATCAAAATAATTGCCAATTAATTCCCTGTGGATCCACAAGCAAAGAGATATCTCTTTGATTTCACTTGCTGCAAAGCTCATATTTGAATGTCCAATACATTGATGTATGAGGGATGGTGTAATTAGGAGTGTATTCACATTTCCCAGCAGCAGCCGCGAGAAGCAGTCCTGAAACAGGCAGAGGGTGTGTGTGTGTGTGTGTGTGTGTGTGTGTGTGTGTGTGTGTAACTGTTTTTGCATTCAAACCACCCCCTACACAGCAGTTTAATAGGTGGAAATGCTAATTCCCTTCTAGCGATTAGCACTTTAAGCAAATAATTCCTCTTCTTGTTTTAGCTCAACATGGTCTCCTCACTGCTTTAAAACACTATGAGCCAGGAAATGAAAGGTGGTCCAAAATAACAAAGTTAAATATGGGTAATATTGAAGATAACTTTTAATAATAAGGCTTTTATCATTTAATCAATATCATAATCCTCGAAGGAAGTGGCACCTTCTAATTATTACTTAAATGGCTTTAAGTAGTGACCACTGAGTATTTCTCAGATCAAGTGATGTGTGGTAACCCTGTTATCAACTCAGTAATTTGAGCGATATGCTGACATTAGCTGTATCTACCAAGGCTTTTTAACAAATGTAAATGAATTCTGCAAAGCATTTATTTCTCTCGTATCTGAGACAATTTCCTTAACACAGATGTGACCACCAAGCAAAACATTGTAATCATTGCATTTTGCACCAAAGATCCCTAATACTGTTATGCAGGTGGTGCAAAACAACCTCCTTAATCCAGTCAGTCACATAATATCCAGCGAGAGTACTAAACAAATGCAAACTGCGTCACTGTTCAACAGTTTTGCAGTGCTCCTCATAAGCCACCTTGTTTATAAGGAGATTAAGACATTAAACGGGTTCCTGGTCTTATCTAACGCTGTGGATGTTACAGTAAACACTTTAGTTTTCATCCTCAGACTAATGCATTACCTTTCTGTATGTATGTGTCCGTGGTGCAGAATATTAAACTGAGCCGTACGGAAACGTCTACAGTGCTGCCTGTGTTCAGTGCAAAGATATTAGGTTTAGTCAGGTCGTTTTTTTTTTTTTTAAAGTGAGATTTTTTTAAACCAAATTCAATACACTAACAATTAACTCAGATGTGTCAATAGTAGTTTTAGTATCAACATATCCATCCTGATCACTACGGGCAAAAGCAGTCAGTGTTGCCAGATTGGGCGGTCTTCCAATCCAGTTTGGCTACTTTTTATTTGATTGGGCAGATAACAAATTGTTTTGAGCAGCTTATAATGATGTGAACATCTACTTGTGTACGTCTGGAGAAAAAAACGACAACACACCGGCTAGTAGTATGCAGCTAAGACACATGGGTAACTTTAGCTTACTGGTAGCCTGCAGCAAAAGACACATGGGTAACGTTAGCTTACTGGTAGCCTGCAGCGAAAGACACATGGGTAACTTTAGCTTACTTGCAGCTTGACTTTTCCAGACACCATGGCCTCTGCCGGAGTCAGAGATGATAGAGAAACAACAGAACTTAAAAATCCTCCTGCTTGCCTGAAGTCACCAGTGTGGCAACATGTTGCCTTCCCTGTGAGTGAGTCATGTAAACAAACAACGAAGGTAAAGGTAAAGCACGTGGGCTCCGGCAGGACTCCATTGTGCCTTCAGGTGCACCTTGTTAAACCAATGGTGCATTCAAACTCACACTATTGTTGCAAAGTACCCTTCTGCTATCTAGTGGCTCTCATTGTGGCATTGCCGTCCCATTTTAAACTACTATTTTCTTACTTTCCAGTGAATCTTGAGAAGTATCCTCTGAGTAGTAGGTTGCGGATTGAGATGCACTGAGTTTAGTAGGCTCGGCTCAACACCCAACAACTGATAACCGATGAGCAATAAAATAAAACATTTTTTTATTTTGTTTATTACAACTAGGTTGAAACTTTTTTTCCTATTCAAGTTGTTATCCGGTTATATCTCTGTGATAAATGACCTGTAAAAGCTTACAGATGTTCTTATATGTAAATATTTTAACATTCAATCACTACTTTTTTCAAAATGTTGTAACCTTGTTTTGGGTGGTTTGGGTTTTCCTAATTGTACAAATAAAACAGAACATCTTGAAGCTTCTTCCCAGCACCTTTTATATATATATATATATATATATATATATATATATATATATATATGGCAATTAAAAATGTGGCCAGATTTATGAATTTTGAGCTGGCTTGAGAATCCAATGGGGCTGGTTTGTGTCAAATCTGGCAACACTGAAAGCAGAATACAATTTAGTACATCACTAAATTGCACTGGGCTGTTGTTTTGCATGGCTTTAGATCTGTGGTCAATTGGTCGTTTTCTTGAATAAATCCTTTGCTATTGATTCGGGGAGGCATTCATTTTAAAGTTAATCTTGCCTAGTCGCTCTGTTGAAAGCACAGAGGATTTTGAGTCTCAGAATCGTTCAGGCCTCAGAAATATACGTGAGCTTCAACAGAAAAGCTGTTTCTCACAATATGAACACAGACGTGAAATCAATCCCCAACAAGTTTTCTTTTAAATGAGTTCAGTTATTCTGTCCAGTAGCTGTGACAGTGACTTTTTTGCTCATGTTTAGGACATTTTTTTCTCTCGCCTTGTTTTGTGTGTTATCTAATGTCCCCACACAACTGTTAACCACTCTAACAGCTCATTGGCTGTGCTGAATCACAACATCATCACAGAAGTTATTACTGCAGGTACAGTATATCTAGCAGCACCAAGTCAAAGAAACATTTGATTTGTTGTTTAGTCTCATGTGGATATTTTCCCACTAATCCTTGCCCACTCATGATATGACCTCTTGATACATATCCGTGTGGATTATGATTGTTTATTCAGAGTCTCATTCAGCGTACACACAAGGATAAATTATTTTTCTTCCTGTAATATTCAATCTGCCTCAAAATCTGCCCATCGACCTTTATTATCTTCTTGCTTCATACAGTATAGCACGCTGCCCTTCTCTGGGTTACTACTGACCTCCTGATGATAGCAGATGTAAGTGAAGTTGAACTTAACATAATTGCAGCCTCTAACCAAATACATTATTTTAATTCATAGATTGAGGAACTGGATTAGAGAATGTCCAGTTAAACAGATTTCTTTCATTCTCCTTCGGTGCTTGTTTGTTCTGCTTTATTGGATGTGTTAGCCTCGAGGATCAATCAGCCTGATCCTGTTCTTGTTCTCTCTAGTAACCTGTGGGCATATATTACTCCTTTGTGGTGCTTTGTGATAACACCGAGCTGTAGCTGAACATATCACTAGATGGATTAATTTGGCTCTCAGTATTCTTGCAGTGCAGCATCTGGCCACTATTGCCTGTTGGTATGGTAGTAGCTACATCTCAGATCTTTATGTGAGCCAACATTCAGGCCGGCGTCTCTGTTACCATGTCAAAACGTCAGGTCAGAAATGAGGCTTCTGGCAGGCCGAGCCCCTCAGGTAGAGGAACAGCTTGTGATTTGAGGCTCATAATCTGACAAGATTAGTGTGATAAAATCCCTTCTGTTCTTAACAGACAGTTATATTTTCATTTAATTTCCCTCTAAAAGGAATAGTTCTACATTTTGGGAAATGCACTATTCTCTTTTTTTTTGCAGAGAGTTGGCTAGACCACTGTCATGTCTGTACAGTAAATATGTACAGTAGCTACATCCAGCAGCTTCTTAGTTTAGCATGAAGACTGGAAATGGGAGGGAAACACTTAGCCTGGCTCTGTCCAAAGCTAAGAAAATCTGCTTTATATCTGGTTTGTTTAATTCTTACAAAGACCAAATTATGACAACAACAAGTTGTGGTTTTACCAGGGGCAAGTCTTTTTGACACCCTGGGGTTCCCGGGCAACCAACAGATAAACCCCCAACTTGATCCAAATGCTGATACAAAAACAAAACAATTAATGTGACCAGCTTAAAATATTGATATGATGAGCATAGATGTATAAGTGTCTTCATGCTAAGCTAATTGGTTGCTGGCTGTAGCTTAATATTTATTGTACCCACATACGAGTGGTATCAATCTTCACATCTTACTAAAGCAAATGTTTATTTCCCAAGCTATGTTTTTGCCTTAAAAGTTAAATTAATGTCCGCTGTTTTGCTGTTGTTTTACTCATTACTTAAAGGAGACATACCATGCTCATTCTCAGATTCATACTTGTATTTAGGTTTTCTACTAGAACATGTTTACATGCTTTAATGTTCCAAAAACAAAATATTTTTTTCATACTGTCTGTCTGCTCCATTTTAGCTCCTGTCTCTTTAAGGCCCCCTCCTGAAAAAGCCAGTCTGCTCTGATTAGCTTGTGAGAAAAATAGGGTGCAGCTTTTCCAAATGTAGTCCTCAAGCCGTGGGTGGAGATACTCAGATGGGGGGGGGGGGGGTATATTCTAATGAGCCTGCATGTGAAGGTGAGCCACAAATGAATGGCTTGTTGAATCCCATTTCTGATCCAGCCCACATAAAAGTATTTATTATATAATGTATTATATATATATATATATATATATATATATATATATATATATATATATATATATATATTATACAGTTTGTGGGTTGGTAGACACTCCAGATATTCAAATGTATGCATAAGCACTGAAAAAGTGAGTTTTTCATAATATGTCCTGATATGATCAAGTGTTTTTTAATGCATCTTATTAATTCTCCCTTATAATTTATGAGGAAGCAGTACTAAGTCTACATTATCTGCCAAAATGTGTTTGTTTTGCTTTCCCTTTTATGATTTTTCTATTGGACTAAAAGGACTAATACTTCATCTTTACATCAACTTGATTTTTAGAGATTTGTTCTCCAAACAAACCTTTAAGTGACAGCACCAGCCTGATATTATAATCCACTCTAATTCAATTTGGATTCATACTTTTTTTATTTTCTTTCTTACTTTATTTATTGTTACAACTTGCAGACTTTGTTTTCTGAGAGTATTCTGCTATTCCTGTTAAAAGTTTTACTACGCAGAAATGAAAAACGTACTTTGTATCTACTCCTTCCCAATAAAACCATCCTCCGCATAATGATTTCCAAAGTAAACAATTGACATCTATTTAAAAACTCTTGTGGCTATTTTGTGGTTACAAGTTTTTTTTCTGACACTAAGGAAACATCTGGAACATTCAGAAAACACCTTTTCTGAGGAATACTATTATTGAGATACACATTTTTGGAAAAAGAGCAAGAAGGTGAACTTTGGATTTTCTAATGTTGTAGAGGAAGAAGACACTAAGATGAAGACCTCTAAACTGAAGTGCCATTATAGTTAACACAGTATGCAATGGATGTTTTTTTGAAGGGAAATATAGGTAAATAAAATACTGCCTTCAGTAAAAATATGTGAAATAACTCGCTACTACTTCCAAAAACCAAAATAAAACTGGCAACCTCTAATCATTTCATTCACAGGCAACATCGCAGGTCAAAGAGAGGTAACCCAATCCAATGCTTCTCTGGCAAAGCTGCACAAACAACATCAGCAACCTCTTGTTTTAGTATGCCAAATGGATGAGTAGGTGGATTTTTAATGTGCAGTATGTAGAAGAAGAAAAGAAAAAAAAATGGCGAAAACAATGAAGAATGTTGGAGCAGCATTTGCAACGATATGAGGAACGTGATTGTATCAGCGAGGACAAACCAAACACAGATGATTATGGGTGATGGGCATAACAGTCAAAGAAAGTAAAACGTCTCAAATTACTCTATCGGCAACACATCTTAGGACACACAAGTATAAATGTCTGCTATTTACATGTTTTCCTATTCAGTGTGCATCTATGTCACAACATTTTCCAGAAGTCCACAACATACAATAAATTCAGGGGTTCACCTTTGGTTATGTAATTATCAAGGCTAGGTTTAAAAAAATATATAACACACGTCCATGTTACTTTTGCATACAGTTAAAGTGAAAACATATCAACAAAGCAGCTGGTCAGCTCTAAATTTGCATCTGAGAAAAAAACCTAAGGTATTTCATCTTCACGGCGAGTTTCACCCGCTGTTTTTCTGCGATAGAAAGTGAGTGTGGCAGATATTTATGATGGTGTTTATGTGCCTGACATCTTTGCTTTAGTGTAAGTGGATCTTAATGTAAGAGGATATTCTTCTGATGTATTTCAGTGTGTTGCATTGAGCCAGTCAATATATATATATATATATATATATATATATATATATATATATATATATATATATCATATATCTCCCCCAACCCTCTATACACTTTTTAAATGAGGATTTTCATGTTATGACACAATGTGAATTAAGAGTTTGTCGCCAGCATTTGAGTGAGCAACTCAGGCCAGCCTTGTTTGGTTGACTATATGAAACAAGATAAAAAATAGATTAAGTCGTACTGCTGACTGCACATAAGCAGAGAGCAAACTCACCATTTAGTAACCAATGACACCTACGAAGCCGACCCAACTAAAACATTATGTCGACGTTACAACCAAACATTATCTCTATCATATTAAAATATTCACATCTGTTCCTTACAAGACACTTTTTTTTCACATGTAAAGAAAACATCTTTGAACTATAAGTCTCTTAGTTTCGTCACTTCATACATCTGTATATGTGTATTAATTAAGGCATTCATTTTGGGTCACGACTTACTCATTTGCCAACTTCAGTCTCAACCCTCGAGGGTTTGTTCACTGATGTCACGCAGCAGCTCTCATCCCCACTCGTTCAAGTGCCGAGTCCCGTCCAGTTGTTGTTGCTTTTGAGTCTCCGCTTGTGCTGGCGATGACCAGTCACAATGTTTTGCTTGTTCTCTGCAATTTCCAGAGTTGTGGGGGATACTTCCTCTCCTTGTAACTGGCAGCGCTGAAACAGAGACAGAAACAGGAAACGGATGCAAGTCTATCATCATTCTTGAGAAAAGGGCACCCTGAAGATTGGAGCAATTTTGATCCAAACGCCAGACTGATACTGTGCATATTTTCCTTTCCCACCCAGAGATTGGGCAAGATGCATCACACTTAAGATAATCATCAGGGTTATTAAGCAGCAAGTCCCTCTGAAGCACCTAGAGAGGGCATTGGTATGAGGTTTGTTATACACAGTATAATACAGGTTTTAGTTACATGAATAAATATTGCATCAATATTTACCACTTAAAATACAGTTTTCCCTTCTGTTTCACCCTTAAGTAGCTCAAAGGTTGTTAAAATCCTCGTATTTAGTATCATATTCATCTATCAGCTTCTTCAAGCTCTCTAGTCCACTAACTGCCTTTAAAGCACGTCTGGCTGTGCTCCTATCCGATCACTGTACGTGCTAACTGCTCTCCATTTCCATCATTCATACAGTTTTTTTGCACACCCTGTTTTTGCAAACCCTAATTCCATTATCACTTTCATGCCCCACTGCATTTTTGCTCTGATGCACATCCGTACCTGCCCTCGTGCACCACTCTTCTACTCTTCTGTATATTGATTGATATTTTCTACTCTTCTGTATATTGTATAATTCTGTTATACTTGCACTAACTGTATATTGACTCTTTACTACATTCAGCATTCTTATAGACTGTCTTTTCATGTTTACTGTGTTATTTCTGATCTACTTCACTAACTAGACCACAATCTGCACTAACTGTACATTGGCTCTTCACTACGTTTTAGCTTCTTACAGACTGTCTATCTATGCATATTGCGTTGTAACTGTTCTAAATCACTAACTGGTCCACAATTTGCAATATCTGTATTTTGACCCTTTAAGCGGTGATACAGACTGTCTATTAATGTATACTGTGTTATCACCATATCACTTTCGCATATCCTTCGGCTTACTTACACCACACGTTTGTGCCAACTTTGTAATGCCTACTTAAGCTGCACTTTATGTAGCCTTTATGTAGCATATTGTATTCTGTATTGTATTGAATGTCAAACTGTATGTTGTCTCACACGCTTACGCTTTTCTTAGCCAGGTCGCCATTGCAAATGACAACCTGTTCTCAACGGCCTACCTGGTTAAATAAAGGTTAAATAAAAAAAATTAAATAAAAAAAAATATTGAAGATATATGGTATGTTTATTACAGAGTGAAATATTCAAGCCAAAGGCTCCGTCAAATGTAAATATTCCAGATGTCTAAGCGCTTGTATTGAAGCGCTGAACATTCTTTGTTGCTTGTTTGGGTAGTTACAATTGTTGATGACGTCTAGCAATGTGATTGTCTTAAAGTAAGTCAAATTGGACAAAGTGACTGTGTAATGCAATCATTTCATTGACGTATTTGATGGCGTTGCGATCTCCACTAGAATCACAATGAGGCTCTGTTAGTTCAAACAAAGTTTGGCTGTACAGCATGAGTTTGTAATGACAAGTCTACTGGTGGGCAGCTGGGATTAATGGTAATGTCAATTCACTTCAACACAACTTTATTTATCCCCGTAAAGGCAATCGTATCAGTCAGGTTGTCATCTAGGTCAACAAATACACACATAATACACAGGAGAAGAAAAAAAAAAAAAAACAATGTTAATCACACCATGAAAATAATTAAAATGCTATACACTTCAAAACTATCTGTAGAATGGGTAATAAATACATTATTATATCAATAGCTAAATATGCCAAAAACACAAAGTCATGAAGCCATAGAAAAGAATAGACAATGACCTATGAAGAACTGAGAAGATGGATGGCAGAAGGGATAAAACACTTAAAATCGGTTTCTTTTAGCACAACAGAATGACCACGATCCTTCCATGACCTTAAGGTTTTCTTACTGTAACCATAACAACAAAGGCACCCTATCCTTAACAAAGTCATGTTAACCCAAACCACGATGATTCCCTAAACTTAACCAAGTTGTTCTTGTGCCTAGGCCCTGAACTTATTCAAGCCTTTAACCGCAGTATTGTCACATCATAAGACAGATTTATTGTTCAACAGTGATTTGTAACATTTTTGGAAAGCACAGATATTTGGGCGTCAGATCAGAAGAGGGCTTGTTGTGATGTCCCGAAGGCAGCAATAAGAATTTACTTGTAACATTTTAATATGCGCAGCCATCTCCTTTATGATTTAGAAAATCACAAGGGAAATGTTCATAGAACAAACCGGCCTCACAAATCTGCATAAAATATACAAAAAGTAGACCGTAAACTTTACTTTAAATTGTAAGTAATTTAATGACGGTTGCAATCACCGCTACAGAGTGATATTCAGGTAAATACAACTCTGGTTTAGCTTAAATTTAAATTCCTTCTTCACACTGTGTCATCGCTATTTATTCTTATTAAGATGCAGACTATTAGAAACAAGCGTCCTCTTTAAACAGAGCAGCTGTTGTATAATTCTCCACCTCAATAATTTGAGGATTTCCACAAAGTCTCCCAGGAGTTGGAGACATTCTGTATCCAATCGTAGCTGCAGCAGGCACAAGGCAATTACAACTAACATACTTTTTATCTAATTCCCTTATTAAGACTGTAGAGCTAAACCTGTGGTTGTTTACATTATAATATTCTGTAGACTACCCTGTACCTGTAATGATAAAAGGGACAAATATAGAATCCAATATTCAAGTCAGTATAAACACTGAATATACAGAGTGTTAGAGGAATTTAAATTACTGAAGTGCAGCCATGAGATGAATTCATGTGATATCTGAGGATATCCGCTTATTTAATGCTGAGGCTTAAATGTCACTCTGAGAAAATAAAAGAAAGTTGGTTAGAGTAGAGCACAGTGGTCCTTTTTCCTCAGGTGTTTGTGTTGACATGAAAGCAGCTCCTGTGCGTGTACAGTTTAAAGTGGGCAACCTACAGCTTGAGGGAAACGGGGCCATAATGGGGCGATATACTACACCAAAACACACGCTGAATGAAATGCTACTTGATACGTTTGTACTGCTGCCACATGAGGACAGGTGACCCATGCTGTGATCGCCGCTGAGGTTCAAAGTGAATTGTATAAAGACATAAAAACCGCACTCGTTTTATGAGCAGATATCATGGCAACAAATTAAGCTTCATTTTCTTCTAATGAAGAGGCTGTAATATTAGAGTGAGTCATTTGTTGTCTGAGGAACATTGTTGCAACGAGTTCACTGAAGATGAATAATGGAAAAAGAGCGAGGCCTCACAGCCCCATGAGTTTTAGAAATGGTTGTCAAACTGTTGCAAGCCAATTTTAATAGTTTATAACCACATAAGTAATTGTCCTGTGTAATAATAGCCCTTTCAGTAACAGAGAAAATATTTTAAAATGGTCATTATCGCTAAGAATGAACAATCTCACATCGTGATTTAAGTCTAAAGTCCAATGCCACAGCAGGAAGTAGTGTGCTCTTTATGTAACGAGGCATAAAGCACAGTAAAGGTGTGGAGGTCGGGGTAGTGGGTGTGTCTGACTCTCATGCAGGAGTTTGGAGTTTGCATACTGTCACAGACATGCAATCAATATTTAATCAATTTCTATCAAACATAACCCGGATCTTTCCCTAACCTTCAAGTGTTTCAGCTGTCTAACCCTGACAATACGTTAAAGGATAATTCTGGTTTATTTCAACCTGGCGTACTTCCTATAAATGTCGCTACTGTGGCTTTATGGGTTTACCTTCCTTGTAGAGATCCGGGAAATGAGGGCTCACGCATATACAACGTGCACAGGGACAAGCTGTGGGAGCCTCCTACAGCTTTCCAAATAAGCATGCTTTTTATATGCATCACTTCAAACACTTGACACCAAAAGTAAACACAGAAAGAAGCCACCTGAAACTATGGCAGCTATGGCTAAATGCATACATATCTACAGTAGGAAAGTTATTCCTGCAAAGATGCACTTAAATGTTATGGGTAACTGTGGGTTACAGAGGCTCACAGTGGAGCCAACGCACACATCTCACAAATCTCAACAATGTGCTGTGCTGCCCTGCTCATCCAACAAGCTGAATGGGTGATCCAGCTTTCTGTCAAAAGATTGATTCGAAACACACGACACTGTAGCTAAAAACTGTACAAGTGTGAACAGCCACAGGAACGTCTCTGAAACGGCAGCTGTGCACATTATCTATCCATGCTTTCTGTCTAATACTGAGTTGTTCTACAATGTTTTCAGGCTCTCATTTGACTTTCTATAGCCACACTAAATTTCACTTTTTTGATATTCGCTTAGAAGTTTCTACATCGAGTAAAAGAGAGTTTACTCTTCAAGTCTCTGCAGGTTCATTTCACATTATTACCTCGTCATCTGTGCACTGCATGCAGGTTTCTCCCAAAAGACACAATAATCTAGTACAATGAGAAATCCACCCCAATCCAGTGGACTGTTTCTCATTAGAGCCTTCCAGTGATAAATGAGAAATATCTAGAAAGGTCTCCTTAGAGATCTTCTGACAGTCCATAATGGACACCCCAAACCTCACGCCTGTTCTGAATAAGTCAGTCCTGGAAAATACTAAGAACCGATGGAGAGCACCAGAAAGGCTAGATAATCACACAATACAGAAGAAAATAACTTAATTTACTGGACTCCTCATACTAAAACTCACATCCATGGAAATATCATTTGTGCCTGTCTATTTGTAAGTTATGTACCTGGCCCGCCAGCTGCGTGCACACCTGGATGCTTTCACTACTGTGTGCAGGACAGTTTTCAGTGCCACATGCAGAATTCACACCCTGTCACTTTGGGGCACTGCCTCCTCAAGGCAAAGCCAAAAGCACAAGGTTAAACCTGTTCGGATCTACAAAACCACCTGCCCCCCAGAAGCTATAACTATTCACAATTTAAAAGCCCAGGAGTAATTGTTCCATTATATTGGATTGAAAATCATTATACAATCATTATGATGTTTGCACAAAGCATTCAGTTGAGAGCTGGAAGAGACAGAACCTGCAGGTATGATATTATATGGGGGATGATTTTTACAGCCCCAAAGCTTGAAACGATATTAACCTAACTGCAGGGGGTTGGTAGAGTTAATAAATCCAAGTGACTCAACAGTTATTTCACCTGATTTCTGAAACTCTCTTCACTGTTACTGGAAAAAACACTTTGCCAAGTTGTGGATGGTACCAATAGAACCATTTCGTACTGTTCCGTCCGTTACCCCTTTGTTGAGGTACCTAGCACACTGATCCGATACTAAAAGGTGGAGCTAGAAACACTGCAGTCCACGATTGGTGCAGACGTTCCTCTGCATCGTTGGTGAAGAGAGCCCGATGAAGCAGTGGTGAATAAAAAGGGTTTTCATCTTGTTTCTCAGCACATGGCTGTCCATGGCTCTTACCATCCGGTAACAACCCAGCCTACATTTAAGAGTGCCGTCCGGTGGAAATGCGAAACAGATCTAGTGTTTTTAGGTACCTGTCCGTATGTGTTACCAACAGGTCTTAAGATGCTATACTGAAAGTGTTTGATTAAATCGCAGCCTAACTAACCTCCACACACTCGTCGAGACCTCTGAATCACATTTAAGATTTGTTCAACGATTCATATAGGTCTGTTGTTGTGCCCCTTAACAGCTGTAGACAACACAAGTGGTCAACACAAGATTACCAGATTACGTATTGCTTCCTTACAGTGAACCTCCAACGATTAAGATAAGGACAAGCGCACAAGCATGACTGCAGAGATCCACCAGGCTAAGAAGGAAGAGAGTCATTATAATCTGTAAGAACAAAGCCAGTGTCTGTGAGCAGACTTTTCATCACCTTTCTGACATTTGCTGGTGATATCACTGCCAACAATGGTACATGTGTGATAAATTAATGCCAATATAGCTGCTATAAATAGCCACAGCTGAGCATAATGTCAGTGAATAAGGGCAGCTGCTCAGGTGTTCTTGGAGGACCTCTGTGATGCAAACAATTCATGAAATTGTGCTACTTTTTGCCAGCCCACTGCCAGGTCCAAAGACTGCAGACAGAGAACTGTACTAAACAGTATTTATTTTTAAATGCATAGGTGTCGCGCACACATACACACACACACACACACACACACACTTTTTTAACCACCTGAGCCCGTAATATTTTCTAGTAAGCTGAACAACAGCTAATGGGAATTGAGATTTTTTTTCTGACCAATAGCCAACCCTTGTTAACCGATCTTTAACCGTTACGACAAGCACGCAACGAGTCCCTGTTCACCCCTCCGGTAGAGTCGGACATGCATTCCGCGGACAGTTGCGATTGTGCTCATAGTTTAGCAGTCTGGAGCACAGACTGTATAGACCAAATCACCGTGACATAGTACTAACACCAAAATTAAACATGGTGGTCCAACCTATCTGACCTTTCTGCTGTGCTTATTTCCTGTACTGTGTTGCTTTGCTAGTGTCTTTGGTAAACCAAATCTAATGTTACAAACAGCAACATCTCAGCGCCTTTTGGACTGACTGCTAGTTTGGGTGGTGTCATATTTGTGGCCCAACAGGTAAATTAGGTCTCCAACCTAATGTTAATGAAAGTGTTTGACGTTTCATTTACGGGTTTCACCGGGTTCCAGTTCCACCGGATGTCCCTCATTTTTGGATGGATGCCCGTCACCTTCCGCTTTCTTTGTGTTGTCATGGTAAACTCCGGTCGATTTGGGGAACATCCTCCGAGCTAGAACCGACAATTGTTATATTTATCTTTTTGTTGAGTAAAATTCTCATCACACACTCAACAGACATTTTAATTCCAAAGCTCGCCTCCCTACATGCACATTTCCCACCAAAACAAGTTTCATTCCCGAGGCTATTTTGCAGAGGCACCATTGCTGTGCTTAGCACGGCCCATGACGTTTGTGATTGGTTTAAAGAAATGCCAATAAACCAGAGCACGTTTTTCTCCCATCCAGGAATGTTGTGTGGACTAGCCAGACCCTCCTCTGCAGCGCTGTGGAGGAGGGTCTGGCAATGCGAGACTACAATTGTGTTAACGTTATCCTCCTTCAGTGATAGATAGTGACTTAACAGACATTTATTTGAATGAAAATCTTTGAGATTGCAGATTTAACGCTTTAAAGATTACAGCTTTAGCCTATAGCTAACAAAACATTTTGTTGTTTGCTAGCAAGCTTAAAAACAGTTAGTTAGCCTGTAGCTATTCCTTAACAAAACAAAGCATTGTGTGCATTATTGTTTTGAAAAAAACAATAGGATTAATCGGTCAAAATTCTTAATGTTGGTTAACAGTTAATTATTAACATCCCTAGTGTAAAAATGTGTGTGTAACCACCAGGATAATGTCGGCCTCAAGTCCTGGTGGTGAAATGAACGATGAGTGGCTATTATTAAAGATTGCTCTGAATTAGTCATTGAATCAATTTCTGTACTTAAAATTTTCCACCCAGACAGAACAGTAATGTCTGTACCTCAGACTGGAACAAACTCTTCAAGAGGGCAAATAGGTGAGGGCATTGGCTGTAAATACTATTACAGCAGAGTCAAGTTGGGAAATGAGACGTAACAGCTTCTCATTACTCGTTACCGTTGCCTACACATCAACCCTGCAGCCTCCTGCAACCTCTGAGGTGGCTAATCTTTTCTACAAGGCAATTAAAGGACAAATCTGTTTTTATACATCACAGGTCTTATTGGCCAAGGTAATCTAACCTCTCCAAGCTGTGTGTGTGTGTGTGTGTGTGTGTGTGTGTGTGTGTGTGTGTGTGTGTGTGTGTGTGTGTGTGTGTGTGTGTGTGAGATGTGTTTTGTCTACTTAACAACTTTCCTTTAATTATATAGAATTGTTCTACAAAAGAAATTAGATTTTTGTACAATAAATACCTCTTTTTGTTTTTTAAATAAAGGAGTGTTTCGGTTGTTCGATCTTATATAACAGTGTTTGCCACGTGCTTCCTGTGGCAACGTGGTGGTACTTAGTGCTATGAACCTGTCAACAGTCAATATTCATGTCAATTATATAATTTCGAATCAGCAAATTGTGTCGCTGAGATTTAGAGAGCCCAATAACCATCATAGATTTTAAGAATGGCGGCTTAAGTTCTGAAAATACTTCTAATTGTAAATAATTTTTTAAAAGAACGGGACGCGGGGGTAGGGGGAATTCCTTCTACTGGAAGATCTACTGATGAGACATGGTCTTTGTCAATGGCCCCTGACTATAACATCATGTTAGGACTCTCATTTGTGCTCTGCTTTCAATTTCACATAGGCCTACACCTAGTTATTAAACTTGGCACAAAACAACTCCAGACCTGCTACAAGTAGAAAACTGTCAACTCACCATTCAGCCGTCATTAGCTAAAACTGCATGATTCTGACAGTTTGCACTTAAGATCTTTCTCTCTTGAGAATATCCTCTCTGACACTGAAGTAATTTAATTAGTTAATACTCATCTAAATCTTCTTCTGATCTGTGTGTCACAAGCACTTTAAACTATCATCATCAAAGCAACATCGAGAGCCTCACAGGCAAATCACCTGCTACATTTGTTTCAGAAGAAGACTGAATGCTGTCAAAGAAACAGAGTATGTTTTTTAAATGGTATTATCACACACACAATTTTGACTCTCTCCTTTGCTAAGGATTTCAGACATTCTTTATCGGTTTTAGGTTATGTAGTTTATTATTAAGATCCCCATTAGCTGCTGCAAAAACAACAACATACTCTACTGTTCCTGAGGTCCACATGATTTATTCACAATACTTCAATGAAAAAACTAAAACACATGACACTAACATCTGACATCCATACAAGACTCAACAACACTCACAGCAAACACTGAGACGAAACAACACTATAATTCAAAACCGGTCTAGTACAACAGATAGCTCTACATCATTTTACACAATGTAATCACCTCTTAGAGATCTAAAGTAATCATTAATCATGGTAGCCTTTGTGTGGCTTGGTGGAGAATGGCAGGGCAGATGATGAACAATCATGACCCACAAACAACCCAGAGGCAACAGTGAGACATAAATGTCAGGCCCCTCAGGAAGTTTTAAAATCAGATTTTGCAGGATTAACAAATCGCTCTAGTTTGACACCCTGACAAATACATGTTGTATGCCAACCACATAAGGACAGAATTTTTCGCAAATCACACATTTTACAGCAATTACCAATCTGATCAAATGACTCATATCACCAAATCCTTTTTTGTTACTCATCACTGATTAAAAGGTCATTTTCAGGCAATATCAGAAAAAACATTTTAGGGGGAGGTTATGTTACAAACCTGTACAGAAAAATGAAATGAAATAATTAAAAAAATCCTACAGGGCCTGACTTTAGGAGAGTGCACATGTAGCACGGTGCCTGGCTTCCTGCTTGCTGACACTAATCCAAAGGCAGCGGGGATATTCTGCCTCTTGCTGCTCCTTGCCTCACACCCCTGCAGGGCTCTCAGATCCACACTGGCTTTCCCAGTCACACACACGCACACAAACATACACAGATGAACACACAATAGACTATAAATATTCAGGCCAGGATCGGCGGTACGTGCAGCACAATGTACGCCGGGGACATAACACACACTGTGCTCATTTCAACCCTGCCACCGAGCTCTCTGTCAGCACTTTTCTGTGGGAAAACAAAACGTGCACATCTGCTCATCTGATGCTGTATATTTAGCCAGACTTCTCCATGAATACGCTCTACGGAGCCCAAACTCGAGTGGCCCCATCACTGTTTTCCTGTCGGCTTGCACAGTACTCATTAGATGTGTTAGCTGCTGCATGACAAGCCAAGCTTCAGGTGTTGTGTGTTTGTTTATGTTTGTGTCTGAGAATGAGAGGTGCTGTTTGGAAAGCACATGTGCAACACAGTGAGTCACATTACATGAATTAAAGGCAGTACACAAATGGAGAAAGTGGTCAGGAAGCATCGTTAATGCTGCAATGCTCTGGTCCAATATAAACGACATATGTAGAGAAGACACAATGAGAGGTCTACTGAATACAGCAAAACCACATTTTACCTTCCTAGTTATCGTTATTTTCAAGCCTTTCCTGAGCGAGAAGTTATCCATTGTCCAAATGTACTGTTCTGTCTTTGAGTTACATAATCAATGTACGGTATATGTAGCATTATACGAGAGATAGAAGCAGCTGAAAACTGGGCTAGTGCCAATTACTTCCATGCCAGCAGCCAAATAATCTATACATTTAGATGTTTTTCTTTTCCATGACACTGATAAAAAGAGACAGCCGCTCTTATCTAATCTTTTAGCCCCCACAACTTACTGACAGAACGAATGGTTTAGAGACCAAAATGTCAAAACACATCTTGACTTCTGTGATTAATAGGCTCGAAATGGAGAAAATGCCAATGCAACTGAAATACAATGTTGTTTGCAGGTTTTGTGTCTGTGTACCTGTATGTCAATTCCAATCAATACTGCACTGTATGTGCATTTCAGCTGAGAGTATTTAATGAATCTCTATCAAGTAAGAGTAGTGTATTTTGAGCCATGCAGCATGTCTCTAGGGGACAGCAATGTCGGTCGGTCCACTTCTTTGGTCCAGACTGAAATATCTCAACAACTTGCAGATGGATTGCCATGAAATGTTGTACAGACAATGATGGTCCACCATTTACCCGTTACTTTTAGCTTTTTACATGTTAAGTAGCACATAGTGTTCAGGTGTTACAGCTGACTCCATATGTGAATATGTTTTAATCATATTACATTTTTCATCAGCTGAGCTACTCTACAATCTTTCCACGTTACTGCAGACCAGTACCTCCTGTAGAGTACTAGTGTCCCTGGCTGGGAATCACTGCTGTTTTCTTAAAGGTTGGAATTTGTGTCGCTTAAGGTTTCCACGATACAATATTAATCTGTCACACTTTGTTATTTATTTCATGTACAGATTTTAACTGTGGTTGTGGTACATTAAGCACAATTTCATAATTTGTGTGAACAAAAGCACAGAGCCATTTACCCAAAATGTCATTATCTGCTTATCCCCGTCAGTCACGTCGTTCCACCTCCAAACCAGCCTCCTCTATCTCAGTCCCCCGCAGGCATTTTGCACATGTGCGCTTCAGCAGTGACTTAATGGAACGCCTACAATCACTTACCAACAGCAGATATAGATATCTGCCACTTGTGCTGCCAAGCATACAAATTACCATGTTGTTTCCCCTGATAATGGTAGCTTGGAATATATCCTAGAACTCATTTTTGCACAACTGACCCAGTGTAATTGTGTTTCGGATATTTGATTATACAGTACATGTAAGCTTAAAAAAATGGTGGGGAGATGTATAACTACCAATATTAAACCAAAAAGCAAAGCTTACAGAAAAATCGGAATAAAACAACAACTCAGTTTTGTGTAGCAGAAATGTCCCCTGCCTCACGTTCTGAACCACTGTATTAAATGAGGAGTTGCTGGAAGTCTTCAAGGTTGTTTTTTTTGTCTTCGTCCTTTAAATTAATTGAATTAATTAGACCTGTGACTTCTTCCAGGTTCAAAGGTCAACTCTTTATCTCTAATTCCAGGTCTGTCAATACTAGGGATGGGGATCGTTAATTTTTATTGATACTGAAACCATTTTCGAGACTGCTTAACGATCCGAGTATTTACCGATACCATTATCGATACTTTTCTATTATTTGGTGGAAAGTCAAGATGACAAATTCTTAATCTTAACAGAGCTAGGAAACAATGGATCACAAAACTCATGGTTCAGATCACGGTTTTGAGTCAAGGATCGGTTAAATTTTTGGATCAGCACAAAAAATGATTTATTAAAATGTAAATACAATAACATTTTTCACCAGTAAATTGCTGTTAAGCAACAAAAACAGATGAAAAAAAAGGGTATTTTACAATAACTATGAATGGACCACGAGGTTTACTAGTTTTAAGTAAACGCAACCTTTATTCACGTCTGTGTTGTTTTTCCGACAACAGCAGTGACCAAGTGCTAGTTTGTGTCTTTTAGCTCATAGCTTTAGCGGAAGACTGTTTAACGTCCCGCAGTTGGAATCCTCCGTTATCCGTTAAATACAGTCATACATTTTACACCGTTTAGCTGTCAGCATTTTACCGTGTTTAATCCAGCTGCTAGCTAACGCTAGGCTAACGTTACACTTTACTAGCGTGACATGCAACGATGTTTCTGGTGCCTCTTAACATTGGTTTCGGAGCATCAGAGAGCAGCGCAGACATTTAAGTGGCACCGAAATCCGGTTCACATGCATTCTGAGTGTTGATCCGTATGGACCACGGATCAACCATGGGCCGTTGCACCACAAAACAGAACTATTAATGTTTTTATTGCAAAAAAGTGTCTGTGACTGTTGATTTCTTCTGTCTCTGTCGCTGTTTTTGTTTCAACGAGCTGATTAAGCGGCCCACAGAGCGGTGGTTGCGGTAGCCAGTCCGACTATGTTTTGAAATGACTTGCGGTGGGGAGGCTAGTCTTTACATATATGGTCTTTACGCACACTGTGCTCGTGAATCATTTTTCCGGTTCGCGCACTTATCTATTTTTAGACATAACGTTCTATGATCCACTAGTCTCGATAGCAGTATCACTAAGCTCGGACCTTATTGATTTTCGGGTTTTGAGAAATTTGGAGCCAGGTCCTTATAGAACGGGGTCTTGAGACCCATCCCTAGTCAATACACGATGTGCAGAACAGCCACCATCTTTGACAGCTAGCTATGGCAACACCACTTGGACAAACCATAGTTACCGACCGACGCGATACAAAACGCGAAATATATATAAATATAGGCCTATATATATATATATATATATATATATATACATATTATTTTCCTATTATTTTTTATGGGCAGTTGGTAGTTGTTTAAAGTCGCAACAGATCTCCGCAACACTCCGTCATATAAGCAGCAGTTGGTTGTTGTGTTCTGCCACCAATAGGTGACTGTGAGCCCGGTACAAGGCACCGCCATGTTATTATGGTCCTTTGAGGGGCTGTGGCAGTTTGAGTTCAGGCCAGAAAAAGTCATTCGGCTACGACAGTTAAGGTTAGGCACCGAAACGAAAAGCTAAGTTTAGAAAAAAAGATCATGGTTTGGATTAAAACACTCCCGAGGAACAAACACGCATTTCCTGGTGAAAGTATTTAGTTTTCGCACTTTTGCACGTCCAAGTGGTGTTGCCGTAGCTAGCTGTCAAAGATGGCGGCTGTTCTACACATGCGCCACTCACATCATGTAAGGGACTGACATCGTGTCTTGACAAGGTCCACACTTGCTACCCAGTTTGCTAAATTAAACTGTACTAGATTTAAATCGATACAAAACAATAACCAAGACGTGTTATGTCAGAGGTTTGGTTCAAACACCAGTAACAAGCAATTAGTTTGAAAAGTGCTGCTGAAGAGTGTGTTTATCAACAGACTGTCTGATCAGTTTGATTTATCAAGCATGGCTAACAGCCTGAAACCTACTGCAGGGGAGAGACAAATCTGTCATATAACTATAGGGCTACTTTGTTTTCGGTAAACATGTACAATTGAAACATCAAGATTAAATGTTTTTTTAATATTTATTTTCATATTAAAACACTTAACTGACAACATACATAACAACAATAAAAGATAAAACTGTGATTCTAATTTGAAGTTTTTAAAGAGCCCCTAATATGTTTTTTTTAATTATTATTCTCGTCTTTTAGTGTGTTATATAGTTTTTTTGTGTATGTAATAGATGTATAAAGTACAAAAAACACATTTCACTGCAAATGAAGCTTTCTTTCCCACAGACGGCACTTTTTTTCAACTGCCTAAAATGTCTTTCCCACATTCCTGTTTGAAATACCTCAACTAATTATGTCATTAATTGAGAATGCCAGCCCAGTTTTTCATAAGTGCTGCCCATAGGTGCTGTCTGAGCAAGCACAGCCCGCCCAGTGGCTTGTTTGAATTTGGTTGACCAATCACAACAGAGTGGGCCAGCTGACCAATCAGCAGACTGGGCTTTTCAGGAAGGCTGGCTAAGAGCTTAGACATTACATGTCATTTAGCGACTTACAATTACTATATATGTCAGAGGTCGAACACCTCTGGAAAAACTATGGGTTAAGTGTCTTGCTCAGGGACACATTGGTTGACGTATTGCAGTGGGAATCGAACCCAGGTCTCCCACACCAAAAGCATGTGTCACATTCACTGCACCATCACATGCATGTGTTTCAGGCAAAGAAGCTGCAGCAATAGGCAGCATGAGAACCATAATAGGTTTTTTGAACATCAAAGCATATAAACATATTCTTGTAGACCCCAAGAGTACAAATATGACGCTGAAAATGAGTATAATAGGGTCTCTTTAAGTGTTTTGTCAAACAAGTCGAAACACATCTAAGAGTTGATTTTTTGTTTAAATATAGTGCTGATTTATATGTACTTTCACTGAGCAAAGCCATATTTAACAGTGAGATTTATTAGGTTTATTTAAGTGGGATGTAATAGGACAGAAAAAGGCAAGTAGCAGCAATAGAGGAGAAGTAGAGTTTAATGGAGCAGCCATGTCACTCTTTAACTAAAGATGTGTCATTTGCACCCTGCAAAAATAGCCCCCCCGCCCATTTTTCTCCAAATTTAGTTGTTGCGATATTCATCATTTTTGTCAATGCCAATCTGTCTGTTAGTCTGCTGGGGACAGACTACCATGTGCCTCCTCCACATGTTGCTGCCAGCCACTTTCCTGCAAGAATTGCCAGAGAAGCAATGCAGACACAATCCCCAAACTATCATCCTACCTGCAAACACTGCCAAATGTGTTGGAGTGATCAAAGTAGTGTATACAGCCATGTTTGGCCAACTGTGGGAGTAGAAATTATCTCACCACTTTTACAGTGATCGAGAAAAAAACCATCTGTATGCACAGCTTTATAAATCTGAAGCAAAGTAAGCAAGTATACTTCCATCTTTGTGAATAGTTTAAGTTCCGAACTTAAGAGAGTTTTATGCATCTGGTCCTGGTTTTCTGTAGTGGTGGACAAATGTTTAACCACTACAGGTTCAGCTGACTGTCGCAAAAAAGTCATACTTTGATAACTATAGCTGTGCAATTGAGCACCATTGCTGGACTTTGCCTACACATGATTTGATGGTTTTGCCCTTGTTTTGTAACCAACCTCCCAGTCGCCTTGGCATGAGCAGAGGTGGGCTTCATAACACCAGACATCACATTACTGTCCACCAGGCAGACCTGACCACGCGCCAAATGCGGGGGAATTTTGCCATTGGCGGTTGAAACTATCAATTGAGTGATTCATAGTTCATAGTTGTTTTTTGGCTGATTTACGACAGCAGTACATCTGCAGTACAACAGATGTACTGCAGTGACTGTCGTGTGTGTGTTTGTGTGTGTGTGTGGCTCAGAGAAAGCAAAGTTAAATATTTTTGTAATCGGGAATAATAAATTAAAATTAGAAGCAATCAAGTACCACGAGTCATCAAAAAGCCACCTACACAGGATAAGTTGTCGGCTGGTGAAAAGCCTGTGTGGCTAGTGGATTTAAAAATCCACCTACCACTGGTAGCTGGTAGCCAAAAAGGTTAACTTCAGGCCCTGCTGCCCACTCAATATCTGCTCTTGCAGATACATTTTGAGAGGCCTGAAGCAGCTCAACTTAACAAACAAACAAATAAACTGGTGGAGAAGGGCACTTCAGCCAGAAAGGGCAAGGGGCCCTGAGCCACTATAACTACACATTTTACTGACTTCGAGATAATTACCAGCCATTTACCTGTTTTGTACAGACATTAAACTGCTGTAATGGTCCTCTCAGTGGTTCAGAAACTGCATTTTATCCACAATTGTAGTTGTCCAATATGTTGAAAAGCACCAGGTCATTGTGTTGGGTTGAAATGAACCACACATTAGGCCAAACAACAAACTGTATGTTCTCATTTAAAACTTTCACATGGCTATCTTGGCATATTTTGGCTCTGTCAATGTACTCGACCACAATACAGTGTCTTGTCAAACTGCTGAATTGATTTGTCTGTCACATCTCCCCCAGCGTCTCCTGTCTGCTCTACATCATGCCTCCCTCAGAAATCTTCATGTAATGTCTTTCACAAGAAAATCTTAATGAGCAATGTCACTCTGAAGTCTTAACTTAATATTGATAAGTAAGGCAAATGATAATAAGTTTCTCTTTCTGCTTCATAATTTTCTGCAATTGTAATAATGTGCAACCTGGAAATATAATTCAGGGTCTGACATCTTGAGAGGAAACATGGCAACCCCACTCTTTCTCTTGCGAAAATGAAATCCCTTACACAAATCTTTCCCACAACTGCTGGCTCTTCCCCAGATGGCCACTTCTTAATGCCTTCTCTCCAACTGGCTACTTTTGTGCTTGTAATTCTTTTTCTTTTCTAAATGGTCATGCATCACATAGATCTATCCATCCCTAGCATTGGGTTGGCACCAAAAAAGGGGATATTTCCTATTTTCTAACTATCCCTGTTTGAAAACATGTGTGCAAATACCTCCATGTATAACAGTATGTGCAAAGCTGTAACTTGACACATTTCAGTTATTACAAATCTGCCAACATGAGTGCAGTGACTCACACATTGTCCCTGTTCACCTGTTTGGGTTGACTCAGCTCACGTCAACACGGAACTTGGAAATTTGCGAGGATAAATAATAAAGCAATAATCCACAGCAGGCCACAGTGATATTAAATCTGTGGTAGAGTAACATGCGTGCAGTGAGTGGTTTAGTTGAAGTAGCACCTTGAAGGACAAATTAGTATTAGTCACATCATCAGTAACCCGGAGGAAGAGGATCTTATTCATCTGAAAGTGATTATCTTTTTCATGTCTGGGGGGGGGAGAGAGTTTTTTTCTTCATCTGAATCGAGAATCTAAAGACAGAGGCTGTCGTATGCTATACAGATTGAAAAGCCCCCTGAAGCAAATTTGTGATAATGGGCTAAATAAGTCAACTTGACTTGACTACACATACTCGACCAATAAAGCTGATTCTGATTCTGAAGTAGGTTTTCACTTACAGGGAATTTGCCTTCATAATATGGTTCCTATTAATAAACATAGTAAGAGAAAATAGAAATAAAAAGCATGTACTGCAAAGGTTAAGCATCATAAATAGAAAAAATCCACCTGCCACTGGTAGCTGGTAGCCAAAAAAGTTAACTTCAGGCCCTGCTGCCCACTCAAGATCTGCTCTTGCAGATACATTTTGAGAGGCTTTCTATCATAAATAGAAAATAGAAAAATTAACAACAAAAAATATGTAAAATATATTAGTTTTTAAACGTTTCAAACAAAGAGGATAAAATGCACATAATATTGACCCAAGGAATGTGCAAAAGTTCACAGTATAAAGTATAAAGAACATGTGCAATGTGCAGAGATAATAATCCAAAACACGTTCTAGCCTCAGTGTGGGCATGAGCTCTCAGCAGTTCAACCAAAGATTTATTTTTCATTCCCAGATTGTCTTATTTGAAGATCAGAATTTGGTCTTGAAAAGACTTCAAAAGGTAATCGTATCTTGTACTTTTTTGTAGTGTCACAGAAAATAAACACATTTTGGTGTAACATGGATGTTGGTGTAGTAATGCCCCCACTTACGCCGCATTCACATTGGCACAGTAGACACGGATGCGAAACAACCAGAAGTCATTAATTTCCTATGAAGATTCGCAGACCGCATGCGAATGGGTCCGAACCGATGTGAATGAGTGCGGTGCGGAAAAAATAGATGCGTTAAAAAAGTTGAACTCGTACGACAGGCAATGGACGGTTCCTATCTGACAATCCGAGCGGAAGTTAGCATTGCTATGGTACTGATAAACAAATCTGAATTCTTAACTTTTAATAAAAAACATTAGTGTGTAATTATAGAAAGAGGTAAAAGATCGATTAATTTTGGAGTATGAGAAAAGTTCATCCGTGCAGAAACAATGTATAGGATACCTGCTATGGTTAAGTTGGTTAGCAACAGACATTGAACTATTGACATTATACCGCTATATCACATTTAACCGACCTGACATATCAACCTCCTGAGCGACTTTTCTCCACGCAGCAGCCTTTCTGTTTATATCTCTATAGCCCTCAGATGAGAGGTCACAGAGAATTGGACATTCGGACACTGACAGTCTCTCCGCTATTTTGTTTCTACTCGCTTCCGATGCTTTCAACGGTGTAGTACGACGTCCACTGGGGGCACATTGCGTAATACGGAGGTGATTTCAAGTGCCAGTGTGAAGGCGGCGTTATAGTTATAAGAGTGTCATGTTACCGTACACTAAGGATTATCTTAAAAGTGTAGTAATGGTACTCTATATTGACTGATACTCCCCAGGTTGGCAACCGGTGCACTGTAGTATTGTCTACCTACCACTGATTTATTGACTTCCTGTCAACAATGGAGCACAAATAATACTAATGATGCTGCGCTTGTATTTATGTATCTGTTCACTGCATATTTTAACACATATTTGTAACAGTAGGATTCTGTTTCTGCTTAAAATAGGAGAAGCACTTATCACCATAACTAATGCATAAACTGGAAAATAAGCAGTGCCGTTTCGGCGAGAAAATGTTAAAAAAATATCAAGCTGTGTCAAGTGTTGTTCTGTCAGTGTTCCAATAAATTAACAAGCTGGCTTTTTTTTTTTTTTTGCTAAAAAAATTCAGATAAGGATACTCCATTGTGTCAGCAGGTCCTTCATTGTGTGAGTGAAGGACAGTCAGTTATCCTGCCGTTTTTTTTTTCATCCCACTCTTTCAATGTCAAACCTCTATCTCTTTCCAGTTATCCCTCCTTCACATTATCCTTTCATGGTTTAGTCTTTTTTCTGACTTTTCACACAGAGCACATACTGTGTTTGCACTCATAGGCATTGTGCTTCTTTCATGAAACAGAGGGAGATACAGCTCCTCACAAACACCTCAGTCTCTTTGAACTTTTCCCTTGTAGATCTCCTTCAGCTCTCATTTCAAAAAGCCTTTTTGATTTGAATGTACAGGTTTATTTTTCCAACCCCTCCTACTTCTCTTACTACTTTCACCTCTTTCTCTACTGTACACTCTATAATTGCTAGCACTGCTTCAAGGGACTCTGGCTGCCTGAGACTATACCTGCATTATAAAGACTACTAGAATGCAATTGCCCGGATCCAATCAATTCAAAACAGTACTTAGCAACTCATGCTGCTGTTGAGGCAAGCTCAAATCTAAGGATAAAAACTCTCTTTTCTGGTTCTGATTTGGTGCTCCTGGCCCTTTTTAAAGTTATAATAATTTAGCCATTCAATGTATTTACATTCTGTATTTACTAGGGCTGTCAGCATTAACGCGTTAATCGCGATGCGATTAAGGGCCGAGCATAATGCGTTAATTTTTTTAATCGTCTTAATTGCATGCCGCCATTTATTAATTTATTTTCACTTCACTCGGCTTTGCGTCGTGCCTAACAGGCTACTATTTTGCCGTACTTCCTCGTAACACATCCTGCTGCTGCAGGAATAGCAACGCGGATTTCGGTGCCTCATTCTGGTGCCACTGATATGCCTGCACTTCTCTCTGATGCTCTGAAACAGACGTTACAGGCAACAGAAACATTGCTGCACGTGACGCTAGTTAACATTATACTCGACAGCAGCTAACGTTAGCCTACCGCTAGCTAGAAGCTGGATAAAACACAGTTACAATGCTGACAGCTAACGCTAAACGGTGTAAAGTGTGTCTGTATTTCACTGTAGAGGATTCAACACCGGGATGTAACAATCTGCAGCTGCTGTTGTCGGAAAAACACAGACGGTGCATTCAATGAAACTGGTAATTTACAGGCTTCTGGTGCATTCAAAGTTGTTGTTAAATGCCCTTTTCCCATCTGGTGGTTGTTTTTGTCATTCAACAGCTATTCACTAGTGAAATAAGTTATTGTTATAGTGATTACATTATGATTAAACATTTAATTTTGACGATATGGCCTTAGCAATAAACAAGCCGTTCCTTAATGTTGCCAACTGTTTAGTACCCTTCTTTTTTGTAACTTTCTTAAAAAGTATCGGTTCAGGCACCGTTAACGCACCGGTACCGTTTTAGAAGTACCGCTTTAGCACCGGTATCCAAACCAAACAATACCCAACCCTAATATTGACTCTAGATTCAAATGTGTGACTAGATTAAATATATAATAAACAAATACAAATCTTAAAATCAAGTTCATAAAGTCATTTTCTTTGCATTCATTTGATTCCAAATCAAGATCCACTGGTAATAATTGCTGTCCATTGTTAATATGTACTTAAAAACAGTTCTGAAATGCAAAATAATAGAATTTTAATCATGTGATAAAACATGCGATTAATTGCGATTAACTATAGAAATTCAACGATTAATCGCGATTAAGAAAATGTAATCGTTTGACAGCCCTAGTATTTACCTCTTTCAAGTTTTTTTTTGCGTCATTCCCGGGCATAGCCTTCACAAGCATTAGGAATTCACAATAAAGGATACAGCATGTCATCCAGCATTAGTATTTTTAATTTGATCTCATTGATATCAGCCTCACTGTTTCATGTTTACTAGCCTACAGCTTTATCAGAGCTATAATACACACCTTCAACAGCAAGGTAAGGTGGAAAACTATGCATGGCATGATGGAAAAAAGCCCATTTTTGACTGACTTCTTTATTAAAACAACGTGTTTGTTTGGTTGCACTGCACAAGCTGCTCTTCTGTTGTATTTCTGACAAACTAACGGCTCAACGATGGTTTGTTTCCTGCAGAATTATGGGACCTGTAGTATGTAGTACTTGCTGTTACCACTGTATATATGTACATGCATTCAATGCATTCCTCTGTTCATACTTTCTATCTACATACACAATGGATTTATGGATGGATTTATACCCTGAATAGCAGAAAGAAATGCATGTGATAATTTTCCTTTGCCGTGAAGAATTGCTTGACATCTGGTCAACGTAGCTGATTCAAACATTTGGACTTTATTAACAAAAGAGAAAAGGTGAAAGAGGTGGGAGGGAAAGACGAACTCTGCAAACAGCTGATGGGCGACTGAAAAAGGTCTTTTTCTCTCCGTGCTCGAATATTGCTTGATTGGACACTTGAGGTTAATTACAGTGGTGTAAAGGTAAGCGTGATTAGTGGATTGATTATGGGCCAGCTTCCCGGACTGTCATTAAGACTCAATCTGGACTCAAAAGTGAATCCTTCAGTGGAGAGTTTCTGTTACAATCATAATATGCTGCAGTGTTTTCAAAGTTAACATAACAGGGAGACCTACAGGGGCTTAGCTGGTGTGCCTTGCACTGCAATGTACAGAGCAACTGTGCTCTTACGCACACCTGTGCAAGTCATAGATAATGCTGTACCCGACTTAGAATTTTGTCAGTCTAATCTAGTAAACAAGCCAAGTAAGCCCTGCAAGCTAATGCATGCTAACTACGAAGGATCGGAAATGTGCAATTCAACATTTGCAATTCATTCTCTTTATTTGTTCATGTTTCATGTTTTATGTATTGTTATCATGTTTTTAAAGTGTTTAACCTGAGCCAGACCATACAACAATGATAGCAATAATATCACATCCATATAGGGTTATAGTTTACAGCTTTATAATATATATTTATATATATCTTTTTTTATTTTTTTTATGTACCTGTATCGGTGCACTGGTATCGGATCGGTACTCGGTATATGCCGATACTAAAGTTCAGTTATCAGAATCGGGGAGGAAAATGGTATTGGAACATCTCTACCTGACCGTCCTAGGGTCCGGATCTGCAGCTGCCTGTGATGTTACCAGAGAGCAGCGTGAAAGCAAGGAGTGCTCACTCTGCAGCTACTTCTGGGGACAGAAATGTCCCTATAGTAGCCTACACTGCACACTGACTGACCAAAAAAAACGACTGAGGGGAAGTGATGATTCGAATATTCGCCTTTCAGTGGCAGCCCTAGTCATAGTACTGTACTATGCTGATTTTCCAGTTATTTGCAGCCAGTTAAACTAAATTAAACTTTGACCCCAAATCTGACCTCAACATTCTGTGTCCGATGGGATTCTGACTTTGACAAGAGGCTGACAAGTTATGGTAACAGCAATTTGACTGTTAAGGCGAATGATCACATCTGAATTCTGACCCTACTATATATATATATATACATACATACATACATACATACATACATATACATACATACATACATACATACATACATACATACACACACATGTATATATATATATAGATATATATATATGTGTGTGTGTGTGTGTGTGTGTGTGTGTGTGTGTGTGTGTGTGTGTGTGTGTGTGTATGTATGTATATGTGTGTATATGTAAATATATACTGTATATGTATATATATATGCATGTATATATAAGTATATACCTATATGTATATGTGTGTATATATGTATGTATATGTGTGTATATATATATATATATGTGTGTGTATATATAAATGTATATGTGTGTATATATGTATGTATATGTGTGTACATATATGTATGTGTGTGTATATATATATATATATATATATATGTATATATATATGAAAGAGGAAGAGGATACCTGCTTAACCAATTAGTATTGTCTGTCCCTTAGATCTTAGTTTAGCTGCTAGCTCCATTTCTGCCCACTACCTTGTGGAAACTATTCACTCTTTGCGTCAAGTGGCATGCTGTAATAATGTGACACAGTCTGTGTGTGTTGCATGTTAATGTGATCTGGGGATTGAAGAGAACCTCTCAATTTATGCACAAAAAGCATAGTGCTCATGTGGTCCCCAGGCCAAGCACTCGCTAGTGAAAACCTTGAAGTGAAATGTTATTATTCCCATCTTTGACTGCAAGATGATTCTGTATTTTTCTCTTTCGTTACCATTTTACATCAGCTGGTTTCTGCCTGACTTCATACATGTGATCTGTAACTCGATAACTTCAGATAAACACCTCCGATGATACAACACACCTGGCACTGACTATAAGCTCTTGTTATCTGCCTCCTGTGTACATGTAATCAAACCTCACTGGTGGAATTGAAGTAGATAGTAGGCAGACTGGATAACCTCAGCTGTTTGTTTTTTTGTTTAGTTTATTTTGGCTGTTTTTTTTAACTCATACAACTAAAATACACTATCAAAATAATAAATAAACAATCAAAAGTCATTACTTTTGAAGTAGTGACAAACCAAATTAAGCAAGTTTATGCTGACCGAAAAGGTGTAGGGTGGAACCTTAACTTATTACAGCTAACCTTTTTACATTCATTATTTTGTAGAGTTCCCTTTAGATTTATACACTGAAAAATATATGTATATTATATATACCCAAAAGTCCCAAACTAAAATTCATTCCTCAGTTTATTTTTAAATCTTTTTTTAAATCTAATAAGGATATTTCACATTTTCATTTTTAAAACATATTCCACAAATTTTCTTAAGCTGTTTTCAGCTCGACAGTTTGTAACTAAACCAAATTAACATTGCAACATTTGTGTCAAAACCAACAGCAAACAATAAGACATCGCTTTGTACTGTTCTTGACGCGATGCTAATGAGGCTACAAGCTGCACAGAGCAATATTAGCTCAGATGTGCTACAATATTAGCGTCTAGAAATATAATGTACCCATTTACAATGAGATTGCCATCACCCTGCCCTTTATCTAGTAACAGCAGAGCCATTTCTTATATTCCTTTACATCTTCTTTAGTATATTCATTGTTGACTCAACTAAAAAAGAAAAACAGTAAAGGATAGTTTGGAAAAAACAGGCCTATTTCTTAGTGCTCACCCTGGAGGGATTCACTGGTCTTTAAATTAAATGCATGACCACAAAGAGTACACAGACCTGGAATTGAAGGTCTACAAAATACACATAACAGCCCCTAAACAGTACACATAAAATGACCTTGAACCTCCGAGTAAAAAGGGTTAAAGACTACAGCACGGCATTATAAACATGCATAACAAATCACTGAACAACAAATCTTGAAGTAGCTGTTATTTTTTTCTTTTTATGTGGCATGAGTAGCTGCAGAAACAGTGCAGACTGAATTTAAATAGACATGGTGTAATATTCACAGTATAATGCATAATTCAGCCCCGCACTGTGGATTACACCCTGCTCCCCAGCTGTTACAGAGAGCCACTTAAAAACAGCATGTAGCACGACAGCCAGGACCCTGAACTGTTACTGCTATCATGAGCTTCCTTGTTGCTGTTTAGCAGTTACATTTCTCTCCAGAATGTGCACCAGATTGAGTCACATAAAAAAGAAATGTCATTCATATATTAGTATTTTTGTAAGACCTCCTGTTTGCCAGTTGCTCTGTTGCCAAAACACACATTTTCCAAACTGAGGGTGAGACATGGAAAAAAAGGCAGAAACACATTACAGAAAGCTCAAATGTTCACACAGATGTTTTTTTTTAACACTTACGTCTTACCAAACTCAAACACACACACACACACACACACACACACACACACACACACACACACACACACACACACACACACACACACACACACACATTCTTGAGGATAGTGTTTTCCATAGACAAATAGCCCCTATCAGAGATTCCACTCCTTGTTGCCAGGACAATGATTACATTTACCCCAAACACGGGTTTCTTTCTTATGACTTACGGTGCCCTCCACCCATCCTCAGGGAGAGTTTTTTCAACATAATGCATGGGAATGCAACCCTGGAACAACATCACATGGAGACAATTGATCAAGTCTGACACATGGTGAGAGCTATGGTGTGCACAGGGAGAGCGCTCTGACAACAATAGACACAACAAAAGAGACGCAAAAACAGCCCAAGCCTCTGCCAACACTGAACAAACTGGCAGTCTAATCTGACGACATCATACCTGTCCCCTACATCTGAACATTTTCTGAACCAGCATGTATTATATTTTAGTTTGATACGAGTATAGAATCAGAAACAGAATAAGGTTTATTGCCGAGTAGGTTTTCACTAGGTGTTTGGTGCATACAATTAACATATTAAGAGGGAATCAAAATACAGGCAAAGTGCAGAAGAACATAAATAGAAATTAGAAAAATTACAATAAAAATATGAAAAAGATACTATAAAGCATACTATGACAAATATTTTACAATGTACCTGTTTTAGTATGACAGAGCTGGGATCTGCAGGATGTGCAAAAATGTTGATCAGTGGATGTGCAAACGTTCACTGTAAAGAGAATATGTGAAATGTACATGGATAATAGTACAATATGCATGTTAAAGGTGCCGTAGGTAGGACTGTGAAGATCCAGGACTTAGCCAAATAATTTGAACATCAACAACTTCTCAGTCCCTCCCCCCTTTCTGCTAAAGCCCAAAATGGTCTCCTAAGCCCCTCCCCCCACAAGGGAGAATGAATGCATGTGCATGAACAGTGATTGACACGCAATTAGACACCCCTCCTGGCCCTGATTGGTGCATCTGAACAGGGAGCTGTGGATTTTCGCAAATCACACTACAGGCTGTAGGTGGTACCAGAGGAGCCGGATTTTTTGTAAATAACCTGCTTCATGTAGTTCTACTGGAACATAGGGTCAGTTTCAGCAAATGTGACAGAAAGTTAGTTTTATAAGGCTTACCTACTGCACCTTTAATGTAACGCATAGAGACAGGTGTCTATGTGGGGGTAAGAGCCTGTGTCAGTCATATGTATATTATTATATTATAGTATAATGGAACACCTCTAAAATCTTATTAATTGCTTTTCAACAAAAGAAAAGGAAAGCCTCTCTGCCTGCTAAATTTAAAGGAAATAAGTTGAAACTTAAACTGACTGAGGCAACAGATGGATAAGCCTTCCATGTAATGGATCTATAACTCAAACTGGACCTCCTGGATTGCATCATACATGTGACCAACACTGCCCCTTAAAGGTCCTATGACATGCTGCTTTTTGGATGCTTTTATATAGGCCTTAGTGGTCCCCTAATACTGTATCTGAAGCCAGTCCCACAATGAGCTTTACTTAGGATGTGCCATTTCTGTGTCTGTAGCTTTAAATGCTATTGAAGAGGCGAGAAGGGGGGCAAGGTGGAGGGTGGGGGTGTGGCCTTGACCAACTGCCGCGCTTCACTTGTTTGCAAGCCATGATGTCTCTCTCTTTCTCATGGGTGGGCCAAATTCTCTGGGCGGGCAAAGCAGAGAAAGGGGAGGTAACCTTTCCCTTATGACATCATAAAGGGAAGATTCCAGATTGGCCCATCTGAGCTTTCATTTTCTCAAAGGCAGAGCAGGATACCCAGGGCTCGGTTTACACCTATCGCCATTTCTAGCCACTGGGGGACCATAGGCAGGCTGGGGGAACTCATATTAATGTTAAAAAACCTCATAAAGTGAAATCTTCATGCCATGGTACATTTAACGTAGTGCTGTTTTAGTCTATATGGCATAACCGACTGGATCAAAGGAAAAATAATGGAAATTATAATCAGGAAATGTATATAAAAAATATGAAAGCCAGCTGCACATTAAGAGGTCAATGCATTCCTGAAATAATGTTCTTTAAGATTAAATCTGTAACTTTCTGCACATTGTTGCAAATTTGGCCGCAATATGTACAGCACAAAGTGTTATTGTGTCAATAGTTCCTGTGAAAGAATTGTAAAGCGGTTTGTTGGAATCTGATACTGTAAAACATGTACTGGGTGGACGTTTGATTTTGATGCATTAATGGTGCAAAATGCATCACCTTGTGTGTGCCAGACTTCCACTGCCAGATCTATGCTATCTGGTTGAATACACCGTCATTCTCAGAGAGCTGAAAAATAATCATTTTTATATTTTTACTTTTGTACTGACTGTTCTATGGAGATGAAATGTTATTGAGGAACATCTGACATGAGCGTTTTGTCAATTTCCCTTTTTAAAATTTCAATTGAGAAAGCAAAGGGAACCTGCAGTGGAAAAACTTATATGAGTGGATCACATCCCTGACTGTATGTTGAATGGTTATCTACATTTCCTTATAGTATAGTACCTCCAGTCATAGTAAATGTACAAATTTAAATGTACCAGGATACTCCTTCACACAGATGCTAATTAATGATCTTTTAAAGATTTTTTTTTCTGGCATTTTAGGCCTTTTTTTGTATAGGACAGCTTAGACTTGAAAAGGGAGAGGGGGGGGGGGAATGACACGCAGCAAAGGGCCGCAGGTCAGAGTCGAACCCGCGGCCCCTGGTCGAGGAGTAAACCTCTACACATGGGCGCCTGCTCCACCAGGTGAGCTAACCAGGTGCCCAATTATGTTTTAATTTACAACAAATTAGTATATTATAATATGTTATGAATGTTAAACAAATCAGTATTTGGTTATAGTTGCCCATAAAAATGATAACAGACATTATATCTTAAAACGTCATCTGTCATCATCATCATCTCATCATACTGTGAGAAAACATGGTGTGTGGGTGTGTGTGTGTGTGTGTGTGTGTGATGTCTGGTTTGTTATTCATAGTAATTTTGTTACCTCAAGTTAGGTACTGGGATGAAAATGACTATTCAGTCAACATATTTTTGTTTTGTTGTTTTATTTTAAAATACCTCTCTATTTTTTTGAGACAGAGCATAATGTATTTTGTTCGCATTTATACACGATTGCCCTATTTTAGAGACAGCCGCCACCACTAGAATTAACAAGCAGAACCAAGGTGGGGTCTTTTTGAAACGGATCCAGTCCTGGCGCAGCAGGAAATGCTGTAGGCCTATTTTTAACCACAAACATGCAGTTTTTCAGCTGGGACGCATGGGAGGGCTCCAATTAGCTCACAGGAAACCCACAGAGGCAAACACTGAGATAACTAATAATATGTCTTTCCCCACATGCTGACACACTGCAACAGAAGGAGAAAAAAGCAACTCATCATGTCTAGCAAGATTTCATTTGTAAAGGATTTGATTCTGATTGTAAGATGTTAAAATAATGGAAATCGACATTTCCTACAGTATATTTTTGCTGGCCTTTTAAAAGCAACAATTTCACAGTAACGTTTTAAAAGTTAAAAGTTGTTGTTGTTGTGCATTTACACTTTGTTATTGCAGCTGATATGAATTAATTTATTTTGAATAATTTTGGATAAACCGCTACTCAAACCTGCTGAGCTACAAAGCACCTGATGAATAAAAACATCACTCACTCATGAGCTTTCAGTGATTGTTTACCACACCCATCATTGTTTGACACTGTATTTCTCATTTATTCATTCATCCTTTCTTTCATTCACAAACTCATCTACTGACTGACCCGCTGATCATTCACTTATTCCTTCATTCTTACGCACTATTTGTTTTTTTTTAAATTATCCATTCATTCATAATCTCTTATTTTCTTTCAAACGCTCATTTTCAGTTCTTTTATTTATTCAATCAATTAGTTATTCACTTGTTGATTGTTGACTGATTAAATCACTCATTCATTATTACCTTCTTTACCCTATACACTGACTCACACGTCATTCATTCATTCTTAAATTCATTTTATCTATTCATTCACACATTTAGTCATTCATTAACTGACTTATTAATCTGACTTATTAATCTGACTTATTATAACAGATTAATTGATTGATATAAAAACTTTTATTTATCAATTCACTCACTCATTATTCTTTCTATTCCCTAAGGCTGTCATAGCAGTGACTGCAGCTGAAACACTGGACCAGATCCATTCTCTTGTCTCTCTGTAATTCTGCTGAATTGTGAAGGGAGTTTGTTGAGTGTGATTGTGCCCATCCTGTTAATTCAAACCGAGTTTACGCACACAAGTTAAACTAAAGTATCAAACTTTTGGGCTCTCTGAATGTGTTTGAATGTTGTTACCTCATGTCACAATCATAAATACTGCCAGGTCAGACAGCTAAAATTATTCATTAACAAGAATGGTCTAAAAGAAGAGATTATAAAGTGAAGGCATGATATTATCTGCGCTGACGACAGATTTACTTAATTGTCTCAGTCACAGTTGAAGGAGGCTGTAATTAGGCAGTTCACATCTTGTGCAGTTAAAGGCTGTAACCTTGTAGTACGATCTTAAGTATTGATGATGTCCTGAGATGTAATAAAATCCTGGGCTTTCAGAGACATCTGAATAACATTAAAATGACCAGAATAATGAAAATCTTATTCACTTTTATCTTTTTCTGTGATTATCTGTCTGATTGTGATTAACTGCGTGATTATTTGTCTGTTGTCTAACATTTAAGCAATACAGCACACTTTACAGTGTATTTTCTGTCAGTCTAAGTTTGATGCCTAATTCGGAGACATTTTCTGTACACCACATACCGTGCGCAGAAGATCTCTGGCCCACACAAAGAGATACTGTGGCTGCAGGAAAAATCAACAAATCAACTTTGTTAACGGTACAAAAATTAAATGGAATTTTCCATCATTGCTGTAGTAGCAATTTAAATCTGCCAACTGCAGAGTCAAACATCTAATGAAGAGGCAGAAAACCATGACTGTATAAAACCAGGAGTTGGCTGGAGGGAGAAAGGATTTACTGTTAGTGGCCTGAGAAGTAAAACAAAAATCCTAAAAGAGGACGTTGTGGTTTCTCTGCATAATCCAACAGACGTCAGTGAAAGGCTTCCAAAATAGCTGTGTGGACCTGGCCCAAGGAAAATGAAACTGCAAAGTCCCTTGAACATCAAGACATTTTTTTACCCAGGGAGGTATGAGCGAAGCCAAAACTGGTAACAGTTATCCGCTGGGAGAATTATTTTTCTTTTTAATAACATGTCATAGCGTTTGAAAATAGGAAAACATAACTCTTCAGAAAAGCTCTCCTAGCTGTTTTGTATTGACGTCCTGCCGATTCAATAACTGATGTCAGATCCATGAGAGAATAAACGTATAGACTAAATAAAAGCTCAGTTAGTTTATTATTTAAGCAACTGAAAATAGCTGCTTGCCCAATTCCGCAACGTTTGAAAGGTCAACATGCAAGGACCAAAATTATTCATCTAAAACTTGCACAGATTTCATGACAAAGCATGACACTGCACCCACACATACGTTTAACAAAAGCCTGGTCCCCACAGGCTACTGCAGTCTAATTTAGAGGTTATTAATATTGCATACTGTATATATATCCTGCATATCGGCACAGGAAATATAAATTAACTGGAGCTCTCCCCTCAAAAGAAGCCATCGAGAACACACTAATTGGAGAGGATCAGCAGAGAGAGAGACAAGGAGCAGAAAGGCATGATAACAAATTATCTGAATGAGAGGTGAAGGAGCATAAATAAATTTAAACGGACCTACTGCAGTGAATGAAATCAAAAGGAAAACCGAAACTGTGGAAGCCAGTGGGAGTTGAAGAGTGTGTGTGATCAAAGACGTTAACAGTGGGTTGGGACGGGTGCTACGATGTGCCACTGAGGTTTATCAAGCAGGTCTCAAGAGTAGGTTCAACAGATATTTGCAGAAGACAGAAGGAGTAGTTATTTGAGCAACAAGGCAGCTAAAGTGAAATTGCAACCGGTACCAAAGATATGCACATGACATTTACAGATTCAGTGGCTCAATTCCACTCCTCACCTAGAACTATAAAATGTTTTGTGTTTTTGCTTGAAATAAACGACTCAAACGACTAATCGATTATCAAAATATTTGCTGATTAATTATCTTTCAATCAATTCATCTACTTAACATAATGAGGACATACGTTGTTAATTAACATATCTGCCAAGTTGCAAAATGTGGATATTGAATATAGCAGTAAAATGGACATTGACACTGTATTTCATTTGTTTTCCTACAATATTGGCTCTTGCAATTTAATATCCGCTTCTAGCAACTACAGCTTGCCGAGAGTTGGATGATAAGATTGATACCAATTTCATGTCTGTACTGTATATACGAAGCTACAGCTAACTTAGCTTAGCATAAAGACTGCAAATGGGGGGGACAGCCAGTCTGGCTCTGTCCAAAGGTAACAAAACACATTATGTCTTATTTGTTTTATTTAGGGCTGTCAGCATTAAGCAATTAAGGGCCGAGAATAACGCGTTCATTTTTTTTTTTTCGCATGCCGCCATTTATTAATTTATTTTACACTTCACTTGGCTTCGTGTCGTGCCTAACAACGCCCCTTAGCTGTTCTAAAATCACTAGACTCTAGCTAGGCTACTATTTTGACCCTTTGTCGCACCTTTACTTAATATCAAGCTGCCATACTTCCTCGTAACACATCCTGCTGCTGCAGGCTGCAGGCATGATGGAGAAAGACAGCAGCAACACAATTCTGAATGGTGCTTTTTCCAAAACTCCCGGACGGCTCAGTAGACGAAAGCCATATGCACATTGTGTAAAGCCGAATTAAAATATCACCGAAGCACATCAAGCTTGAGCTACCACCTACGAGCTAAGCATAGTAGTACAGTTAACGTGACTCAGGTTGATGCTAGCAGGCTCAGGCAAAGCACTATTTTGGAGAGTGCTACTTGCCGACCTGCGGATGAAACCAAATCCAAAATGATTACTACAGCTCCTGCGAAATGGGTGGCAACTAACTGCAGACCTGTCAGCATCGTAGAAGACTCGGGTTTTAAAGACGTAGGCTACTACGATTGGCATATTCTGAATTGTGCAATAATGACAGATTCACACATTTTTCTTTTGTTTACAGTAAATAAATAACAAACAAATCTTAAAGTCAAGTTCATAAAGCAACTTTCATTTGATTCCCAATCAAGATACACTGGTAAGAATTGCTTTCCATTGTCAATATGTACTTAAAAACAGTTCTGAAATGCAAAATAATAGAATTTTAATCATCTGATAAAACATACAACTATAGAAATTCAACGATTAATCGCGATTAAGAAAAAATGTATCGTTTGACAGCCCTAGTTTTATTCCATACAAAAACTTTATTGTAAAAACAATTTGTAGTTTTACTGGGTATTATGTGCCTGACTATTTATTGGCTGGGACCGGTTAACTGGTAGCTGGTTGTGAGAGTGGTCTCAATTTTCTCATCTGACTCTCAGCAAGAAAGCCAATATTTCCGAAATGTTTTTGCGGTTATGTTTAGGCACTCATAGCCCTTTGCTAAGGTTAGGGAAAGATTCTGGGCTCGGATTAATGCAGAAAAAGTCTACAGCGACTTGAAGCATGAGAAAAAAAGGGTTTACTTTAACATTTAACCGACACCACAATCTTTTTTACCTAAACCAAAGTGCTTGGGAGTCAAAAGATTTATGCTCCCAACATGCACCCCAACGTCCTCATTTCTCTATGGTTAAATTAAGCTCTTTCTTCGCTTGAAAAAAACGTAATTAAACATAATCTAGCAATTAAGTTTCCTATCACGTAATTAGGAAAACAAATTAGCAGTATACAAACATAATTTCTTGTTGACAGAGTTGAAAAACAGATTTGGAGAAAAAATAATATACATAAAGTGTGTAAGAATTGTTTGGTAGATATTTCCGTTGCAGTGATTCACCCGTTGGCCAGCTGCTGCTTTGAATTAATTTCTGTAAAATGCTCTTCCTTCCCCTCGGCTCTCTATTTCTGTTCATAGTGACATTGCCCTGTAGAGAGAGGTGACAGAGACAATGCACAACACCCACTAGGATGTTCCGTTTATAAAGCTACTTTAACCTTGGCTAACCAGTAAACAATTACCTTATTAAGGTCTTAAGCAAATATGAGGCGCAAGATATCTAATGCAACATTATGAAATCTGTGAGAAACAGCAAAAGCACTGAAAATATCTCCACATACACATTCCAAAGATTCAACACTTGAAACACATGACCACAAAACCAACACAAATATAGTCACAATGCTGTGCTCTCATGTCAAAATACAAGTTTCTGGGAAAACCAATAACTGCTGAGTACATACACTACAGTAGTACACTACAGTACATAAGCCATCCATCCATTTATTATCTAAACCCAAACCAAGCTATGAGATGATGGTGCTAAACACTGAGCCACTGTGCCGTCCCACCTACATAATGATAACTACAATTGTGTGCATTAACACACAAAGAAGACCGAATCGAACGGTGATCAAGGCATCAGCTGTCGTTGAACAGGTGCTTAGCCGGCTTTCCTAAAATAAAGATGAAAAGAATAACAGATACAGGAGCAGTAACAATAAAACCAAAACTCTTTGTAATTATAGTTTATTTTCTCCAGAAGGGAACTTTAGCCAAGCCCCTTGTAGCCACAGTGCTCTGCACGTTAACAACCAACATTTCACTTACTACTCAAACTACTCCTCGTGAATTGTTTGAACAAAATATGAAGTAAAGGATTTCAAGCTGAGGGAAGTTTTCCTGCACCACTCTGAGTGATAAGGAAGTTTTAGGTACAAGGTAAAGACTAATCATAGACACACATGAAGATACTATCACCTCATCCGATGTGTATCTAGCTAAAATCATCCAAATTCCTACCATTCTTTATCCTCTTTTTCACAAACATAATTTCCCATCTCTTTCAGTATAAAACAGGCACACGGTGAATGTTATTGTTTGTGGCGATCTGCACTCATGAGTCTCACCTCCAGCCTCCTCCTTTCACTGCAACTCTTATCCGAGTGTCCTTACATGAATATAAATTAGCAAAATGGCATTATGGCCCACAGTAACTTTTTTGTACACAATTACAAATCAAACCATTTGCATGGATCGAGATGAAGTGTGTGTGTGGGGGACCTCGGGTCTTTGCAGACCATGAAACTGACTCATCTTCATGTCAGTCGAGAGTCAAACCCCGGAATGCTGATTGGCTGCGTAGAGCATTCGCTTGTGTGCACACACAACTGCACATAACTGCACACATGCACACACAGTGAGATAGACCCCAGGCTCTTTAGAGCGAGCATTAGTCACTCCACATAAAAGCATGTAGTCACTCCAAAGCAGGAGAGCAGAGAGAACGAGTGGGAGACGAGGACTATAGAGGTCTGGTCGTGGCAGCCATTTTCCAGCACGTACAACCGCTGCTCGTGCAGGACAAAAGCCGAGAAAGCTTTAATGTTGGAGAGCCAGGCTCAAGTTTACATAAAAGTGATCGATACAAGAGGAGCAACCCCCTGATCCAGGCTCATCTGGGATTTGTGTTTTCCATGTCCACGCCGGCCTAGACTGACCATGGGGTGAAACTTGAGGTCATGTGACTGTAATAGATGTTGACTGCTCACGTGGCACTTACATAACTGGATATTACCTATCAGCATTCAACATTAAGAGATGTCAGGCTGTCCAGAACTAGTGGAAAGGATACTCCAGTTGTACGGAGCAATGAATAATGCAGATTTGATCCGAATCTTGAAGGTGTCTCTAGTTCAATAGCACCACAAGTGAGTGATATACCGTGCGTCTGTAGTGTCTGTTAGATAATAGTGATATACTACTCACTGACAGTGCTATCAAACGGTGTAAGATGTAATCATTGAAACATTTTGTCAAGCTGCTGCTATCTGACAGACCAAGAATAAATGCAATAAAACCAAACAGGTTTTGGAGAAAAAGATAGAAGCAGAAGAGGGATTGTTACTAATGTTCTAGTGCAGCATAATGAAATAGGTGATGAATAATCAATGTAGGCTACTCTTCAGTGCATTGAGATTTACGTCCAACTGTGGACACAGGTTTTAGTGGAAAGGTTAATAAGTTGCAGCAAACTGAGTACAAAGATTTCCAGTTTATGTAAGAGCACTCTACTCTTGCCTTAGTCTTGCATTGCCAGACCTTTCTCCACAGTGCTGCGGAGTAAGGTCTGGCTACACCACACATACATTGTAGGATGGGAGAAAAAAACACTATGGGTTGTTTGCATTTCTTTAAATCAATTACAATTGTCTTGGGCGGCGCTACGTTCCAGGATGCAGCGACGGTGGCTCTGCAAAATAGTCTCGGGAAGGAACTTGTTTTGGTGGAACATTTGCACCCCGCAAAAGAATACACCACATACAATATTAAATGAATAAAGTTAACTGTTCACACAATACTGTAATGTGAGCTAGTTAAGTTAAGGCTGCAAGAGATGTACGTATGCTGTAGCTCAATATAGCAGGCCTACATTAATAATGTAATTTGATTCATCATTAGTCAGGGCCTCTCCAAAGCCTTCTCCGGTTATTTGGGTTACATTATTCAGCAGTGTATGTCCAGAGAGGAGATGTGTTGATTGACAAAATCCTCCTCCTTGTTACAAACCTACAAGTTCAGTTTGTGTAATAACTGTGGACTACAATTCAAATTCAAATGTCCATTGCCAAAAAAAAAAGCTAACCTAAATGTGTCGTATCACATCCAGACTAATGTAATGACGTAGACAATGACAGCACATTAATATGGCATAACCCCACCATCCCCATGTCATAATGTTTGGTTTGTCTTACATGAGTCCTTGGTGCACAGGAAAAGGATAATTTGTCTGTGTCTAATCATGAGGTATTTTTAGACAAATTGTTTTAACGGCACACGGTCATCATTTAACTGCAGGTCTCATCGCCACTGATCCAATGAGAGATTATGAAAACAAAGATTAAAATCAAATGAATGAATAATGGATCGATCCTTTTGACAGGCAAAGACATTGCGCTGACTGTTAAGGTTTGAGAAAAGCAAACAACTTCAAATATTTACACGTCAGCCAAAATAAGAAAGTGATCAACAATTGTCATAAGATATGAAGTTGCATATGTTAGGTTATTTTACACTACAAATGAAATTCAACAAAGAGGATATGACCACATCGTTTCAAAGAGAGTTTGTGTACGTACAATTTCATACCTAAACTCACTATTTGCCCTCCAGGTAGTGCTTTTCAGTGCTATAACTAACATGTTCCAAACATTTCCAAATAAGATATATGTAATATACGTAGCTCAAACAAACCTGATGAGCAGCACATAATGGCCTTCTATAGCAGAATTTAGTGGACAATTACAGCAGCATTTGTCCAATTTGTGAGACATTCAAAGTGTTTGCTTGTCATTTGTTCTATTTTCAAAGCTAGGGGCTTGTTTTTGCATCAAAATTTCGTCCAGTGATATACAGATCATATTTAATGAAACAAAAAAAAGCAACTTAAGACCGTTTGGACCACTTATTATACTATATACTATGTTATATTGCTGTGCTATATTATTATGTTGTACCAAATATGATATTATTCTATACTATATTACTATACTCACTTTATAGTAGGCTATGCCTCAAATCCTTCAATATATCATAATGTATCATATTATACTATATTATCTATATGTTACATTGACTCTTTCATTATTTTCCATTATATTAATACAGACAAATACTAAGTACCACTACTTAATCATATCATATATTAGTCTGGTGTACTCTGTTGACTTGTTCATTCTGCTGCTATTAATCCCACCACTGCTGGCACTTTACCATGCCATTTTGTCTCCAAATACTCTTGTATTACTCAGTTTCTATTTTTATTCTACTCTTAATTTAGTTTATCTATGCCTTATTATTTATTCTTTTATTTTCTATACTTATATGTATTTATTTCTGTTTCACTTCTACTTCTGCAACAACCAAATTTCCCCGCTGGGAGCGACTGACATGACACCTGTCATGAACACGAAGGAGTCATTTTGAGTGTTCATGACTGTTGTCATTAAGTATCATTCGGTACGTTATGACACTTTTAATGCAAAGTTAGCATTGTCCGAGAAGCCTTTGTCATGACAACTTGACATTAACGAAGACAACAATCGCTGTGTTATGACAACTTGACATTTCCTAGACAACATAACCTGTCATGAATATGTCATGACAGGCCCAATTATCAAACTTTAATAAACTATTTAGCCTTACGACATTGAATGCAATACCGAGGTGATTTGTTGAGTTTTGGGCTTGTTGCTTATTATAGTTAGCTGCCGTTAGCTCGGTTAGCTGTAACGTTACAGCTGTTCAATTAGCTAGCTAAATGACTCAGCCCTGGGCTCGTGGATGTATTAAAATAAAACCATCTCGGTAACATCAGTACATTCCCTGTCGTAAACTGGCCTCCTCCGTAAGTCTCGGAGGCAGTTCAGTCTCGGTTTTTAGTCCTGGTTGTAATATCCTTAGAATTTCCTGTTAGAATATTCTGTTTACTGACGTCAATTAAGTGCGCAGTAGTGGCAACCATAAGTATAATAAAGGATAGCAGCGCCTGTATGAGTAGTCCAGTATTGTCTGTTTAATTCAAAGAGAACAATGAATTTTACATGGTGTCAGAATAGACCAGTGTTTCACATCGACCTGACGACGGAAGATTGAACACACAGGTGTCCCCACGCCACGGATGGATTGGGATTCATCCAATCTGCCCGACGCATGGAAGAAATTCCGCCAACATCTGGCGCTGATGTTCTCCGGACCGCTACACAACAAACGGCAGGAAGAAAAGTGCAGCTATCTACTATGGATTGGTGAAAAGGGAAGGGATATATTTAGCACATGGACACTCACAGAAGACGAAAGGAAAGCACTCAAGATGTACTACGACGTTTGAAGCGTATGTTAAACCTAGAGCAAACCCCATTTTGGCGCAGTATAAATTCCACCAGAGAATACAGGGGGAGGGTGAAAGTTTTGACCTGTTTGTAACTGAGCTAAGATTGCTTGTGAAAGATTGCAATTTTCCTAACAGTGACGAAATGATTAGAGACAGAACCGTCTTTGGCACAAATTCTCCTAAAGTGCGTGAGAAACTGTTACGCTACACAGACTTAACGTTAGAGAATGCTATTGATATTGTACGGACATATGAGCTGTTGCAGCAGCAGCTAAAGACCATGCATAGTCCCACTGCTAGCACAGCTAATCAGTCAGCTCATGCCGTTAGCAGAAAACCGTTCAAATCAGAGCATACACATTATGGACGCACAACAAACTGGACTGACCGTCCAGTCGGAATGTGGAGCATGCGGAAGAGAGCACGGACGCCCAGCCAAAGGACGCCAATGCAACAAATGTAAGAAGCCCAACCATTTTGCTAAAGTGTGCAGGACACAAACACACCAACCAAAGACAAAATACAAGCCCAAGAGAGTGCATGTTATCTGAGACGGAGCGGAGCAGCCACCAGATGAACTGTATTTCGACACTATCACAAAGCAACATGCTAACACCGCCAAAGAACAGGCATATGCAGAGGTAGAAATAGGGGAAAAGAGGCACAAATTGAAATTCAAAATAGACACGTGTGCCCAGGCCAACATAATACCAGCCGACACATTGCAAGTGTTTGGCAATAAAGTGCTAAGCCCACCAGACAGTAGTATCTCAGGATATGGTGGACAGAGACTCGTAGTGGAAGGGTCATGCAAACTCACATGCAGATATAAAGAAAAAATTGTCGTGCTAGACTTTGACAAGAAATGCACCTCCTGTTTTGGGAATGTGAGCATGCCTAGATCTGAACATGGTCAAGCTAGTACATATGGTCAACGCACTGCCACACACTAACATCACAGATGAGTTTGCCAACGTATTTGAAGGCATTGGACTGGGGAGTGCACCCTTCGTCTTCAACCTGCCATAACACCAGTGGTGTGTCCGCCTCGCCGTATCCCATATGCCCTGCGAAGCCGACTCAAAGACAAACTAAAAGAAATAGAAGAAATGGACATTATACAGAAAGTCACAGTGCCAACTGAGTGGGTAAATGCCTTGGTGGTGGTAGAAAGCCCCAAACAGGGAGGCTTATACGTTTAGACCCCCGTTCCCTAAACAAAGCCATTCAAATACCCCACTATCCGCTCCCCACTCTAGATGACGTCACACCAAGACTAGCCGGTGCACAATACTTCAGTGTACTAGACGCCAGGTCTGGGTACTGGGTGATAAAACTCAGCCTCAAGTCATCCATGCTAACTACATTCAACACCATCTATGGCAGATATCGGTTCAAGAGGCTCCCCTTCGGGATCATCTCTGCACAGGATGAGGAGAGTCGATGAGGCTTACGAGGGGCTTCCAGGCGTCGCCGCTATTGTGGACGACATCTTGGTGTATGGCCGCACCAAAGACGAGCACAACGCCAACCTGCGTCGTATGCTGGAGAGAACAAGAGAGAAAGGCAGAAAGCTGAACAAGGATAAAAGCGTCATCTACGTGCCAGAGGTGAGCTACTTTGGGCCCAGGCTGACACAAGAAGGCATCCGACCCGACCCCAACAAGATCAAGGCCATAAAAGACATGGCTCCCCCACGCAACAGAGCAGAGCTGGAGACCATATTCGGCATGATCACTTGCCCCCAAACTCTCAGAGACCACAGATCCACTCCAACAGCTGCTAAAGGAGGGCAAAGAGTTTGTATGGGACTCAAACCTTAACGTTGCATTGACACAGGTAAAAGGAACTCTACGCAGTGCACTTTGGATGTAAGAGGTTCCACCAGTACCTGTATGGCCGATCGTCGAATCAGATCACAAGCCGCTAGAGGCAATCATGTGAAAGCCACTGGCAGCTGCACCGCCCAGGTTACAACACATGATACTACAGCTGCAAAGGTATGACATCACCATTACACACAAGCCCGGAAAGCAAATCCCAATCGCGGACACTTTGTCTAGGAAGCCAATTGAATGCAATGACCAGTCACTGAGTGAAGGTATGGACTCACAAATACACACAGTGATCAGCAGCGCTCCGGTGAGCGACAGGAAAATGGCAGAGATCAGGGCGAACAACAGCCCAAGACGAACAGCTCTCAGTGCTGACACAGGTTACCTTGGCAGGGTGGCCTGAGTCAAGGAAAAAATGCTGTCACAGAATACTGAAATCATCGAGATGAGATCTCCAAGATGAACGGCAACCTGCTAAAAGTAAGAAAAAATCATTATACTCACTCAGGGCTGAAATGCTTGCATGCATACACTCAGGACATTTAGGGATGGAAAAGTGTAAACAACGGGCAAGACATGTGGTATTCTGGCCCTTTTGTTTGGCTGAAAAGACTGTCCAGACAGCTAAAGCCCTCATGGACAAAGCACGTGCACAGGGGACGGATCCTTACCTCAACTTATTGGAATACAGAAACACCCCGGTTGATGGACTGAAGTCACCAGCGCAGCTGATGATAAGCGGGCGTCTGCGCTCAATCCTCCCGGTCACTGAAAAGCAACTGCAGCCAGAGCTTGCCTGTCGCAGCACAGTCCACTGCAGGAGAGAACTGTGCCAAAGGCGGCAAAAGCAGTACTACGACCGAACAGCCAAGACACTGCCTGCACTACCAGTGGGTGCCACAGTTCGCTACCAGCTCCCAACTGGGACGTGGAAACCTGCAACAGTCACCAAAACAGCAGGTACCCAGAGATCATACAACATCTGCACTGATGAAGGTCACACACTCAGGCGAAACAGGCGTCACCTCTTGCAGACTCCAGAAGGTGGTACAAACCACGAAGGTCCACCAAATGGCCATGGACTAGAGCCTGTCACTCTGCAACACAACACTGAACACACACAAGGCACACAACCAGTCCCCACAGCGTCAGCACACTACACTACCAGAAGGTCAGGCCGCACGGTACGGCCAAGACAAATATTGGACTTGTGAAGTTAAAAAGAAGAAAAAAAAAGAAAAATATTGGAAATATTAGAGGACTTAAGGAGATGTGTTGTTGAACTGCATGTGCCGATGCCACTTAACCCAAATGCCCCAGCAGCACAGGAGAGGAGAGACAGAAGAACTGCATCGTCTATAGTGAGGTAATCTCGGTCTAATGTTAGACTACATTGCAAAAATATCACCATGCATTCATAACCTCGTGATTCAGTGAGAGTGAGTCCAAAACATCAGAAAGTATGTTTTTGTGACATTTCTTTATTTACATTTTGACAAAAAGAAAAATCAATAGCAAACATCGGTCTCCTCGGCTGTAAACCGCTCCTGGCATGCCCCCATGGATGTATTAAGAGCGTGCGCCTAGCAAATCCACCGTTATAATAGCAATCCGCCATGGAACAAGTGCGCATGCTTTTAAAGGGAATGTGAGATAACGCTCTGATTGGTTTATTGCACGTTACGCCCAAACCACACCTATGAGTAATGTAGCTACTTCAGACCAACCCATTTTAGATTTGCGTCGGGCGCAAGAGTCATTTATCCCGCCGGTATAATAGCAACAGTGCCCGAGATCCGCCCACAAAGCTACTTGCGTTTGCCGTTTGATACTTGTGTTTCAGATCGTTAAAATAGGGCCCTAAGAGTGTGATTGGTTAGGGTAAGAATACCAGAGTTGGCCAATCAGAGGCAGAGTAGGGCGGGACATGTCTTCACCATCAAATTAACACGGCATTAACGTTAGCCGTTAACGGAGCTTTTGGTGTTGGTGACCACGGCTAGATGGATGGGACCAAACACAGCGGAGACCAGTTTTACGACTAGAATACACTACTGAGAGGGTTTTCTTTCCGGGTTTGACTCTTAGCAGCCCTGGGCTGAGTCAGCTAGCTAATTTAACAGCTGTACAGCTAACTGAATTCACTAGCTAGCTAACGGCAGCTAACTACAGTTAGAGGTTACTTTAGTAAGCAGTTAAGTTAAATTTTAGCAACAAAAACCGTTAGCCTAAAGCTAACATTATCTGTTTAAAATGCATTAAATCACCTCGGTACTGCATTCACTGTCGTCAAACTAGTCTTATAACTTTTAAAACATATTAAAGGGATACTTCACAGATTTAGCATTATGCTTTGTATCAGTAGAAACCTGTTAGTATTTTTGAATGACCGTGCTTCTCTCCCTCATGTTCCCCTGAGACGAGAGATCGCTGTATTGTGGGTCTGGAAAAAAGCCTCTTATGACGCAAAAATCGCCATTTTGCGTCATAAGAGGCTTTTTTGCCCAGAGGCTATGGACTACAGCCAGTAGTAGGACCTACTTCCGCATGTTGTCAACCCGACCATAGTGGGTTGGACTGCCGACATTCTCCGAAATTTCACGAAACAAAACGAATGTCAGCCATCTTGAATCCTTGCGTAGCTTAGTGGCTTCTCAGCATCAAAACTTTAGATAGATAGATTTATTCATCCCGAAGGAAATTTTAGAACAACAATGGTGTACATTGGTACATATCGGAGAATATGCAGGACACTTTATTACAGATGGAATACTCCACACAGCTTCGCCCGCCGGCTATGGAGACCAGCGGTGTTGCTCGATGCCTCTGGCCGGTAAAGGGACATCATCAGCGGGGAACGTTGAACGAGTTTGCAGGTGGCAAACTCGTGTGTGTTGTCCGCTCATTAGACAACAAACTCGACTACATCCAACTTCAACGAAACTCCCAACGCCCCAACAGAGACTGCTGTGTTTTTGTTGTTGTGGAAACAACAGTGTACCGGACTATCCAGCCTGTTCCTCTGTCGCCGGGTAAGAGTGGAGATGGGCTGTGTTAACACGGACTTGTGCAGAAATTAGCTGCTTGTATTCAACTAAATGCTAACTGCTGGTGGAGTTTGTGACTATTAAATGCTGACCATTCTACATTCCACGCAAATGTACGACTGTGTTTATAATCGTGTTTACAGTCTACGAAGCGCTAATGCTAGTATGCGTTAGCTGAACTTTACGGAGCATGTGTGTGCACTAGCTTTACTAGTTTCGTATGTCGTTTTTATATAATGTCGTTTTTATATATTTTAAATGTGTAACACCACTAGAGCCAGGGTGAAACGGTGTTTCGTGTATATGGTTGAAATGACAATAAAACACATTTGAGTTGAATGCTGCCTCACTGTCTGTCTGTAACGGTAGGTGTGGCTTGGGAGTGGAGTCTAAAGCAGCGAAGCAAGTGCATTCTGGGATTTGGTGTCTTTCATCCATATGAGCCAAAAAACACATTTTCTGGCTTATCTCGGCCTAGAAGGCACCAGTTTCTATACTTTTTTCACATTTCTACTACATAAGTGACCCAATTTAAAGATATATTTGTCTTTCCAACGGTGAAATATCCCTTTAATGACAAGTCCAAATGGTTCCACTTTACTTACTTTACTTTACTACGTTATGGATATTATTCATTACACTGTCATATAAGCATTTGATGATGAAATCAAACTTCATGACAGGTTCAAATTGTTTCACTTTACTTGAGGTCAAGGAAAAATATTCATGACACAATTATAATACTCTCATGACAGCCAATGTAAAAACCAACCTCTTTATGTTTAATGAGATGTTATCACTGAAAGCTAAATAGTTTATTTTATTATAGTTTATGACATATTTATGACAGGTTATGTTGTCTAGGTTAATGTCAAGTTGTCATTACAAAGACATCGACAGGTTGTACTGTCTTGTTTAATGTCAAGTTGTCGTAACACAGAGATTGTTGTCTTCGTTAAAGTCAAGTTGTCATGACAAAGACATCTCGGACAATGCTAACTTTGCATTAAAAGTGTCATAATTTAGCGAATGACACTTAATGACAACAGTCATGAACACTCAAAATGACTCCTTCATGTTCATGACAGGTGTCATTTCATAATAATGAAGGTGTCATGTCAGTCTTATGCACACCCCTTCAAATAAAGTGTTACCATTATCTTTTACGGTTTGACAAACTTTCTTTCCATATAATGCTGACACTTGCACTGACAAAACGCTATCCACAAACATTATCTGCTTTTCTCTGCACTCGGTATCACCTGCAGTAATATCAGAGTCAGAGCTGCAGCGTTAATTTTATTGCTTTCATCAAACCTTTATTTTTGTTCTTGACTAGATTAAATGATCAAATTCTTGCTAATTTGTGGGAGTTGACAGACAGACATTGACAGACACTAATAGTATACTTGGTATGCATCCATACATTTTTAAACAGCTTATCTCGTCCAGGTAACTCTGGTTAATAGGTAATCATATTTAAGCCTTTAGAGAGCTAAATGTTTACATTACAGTTGACAACAGATGACTTCTTAAGTGCTTGCATGGCTATCGAGTTTACACTCAAATTATTCTGTACTGGTGTGTGTGTGTGTGTGTGTGTGTGTGTGTGTGTGTGTGTGTGTGTGTGTGTGTTTCTGGATTACCACAGCGTGATCAGCATCTGCAGCCCCTCAAAAGTTTACAGGACCAGCTGGTCCTCTGCTCACCAGCTCATCTTCACAGGGAGCAGGAAAGAAAACTTTTTTATGGTTGAGCAGCCGCTCCATTTAATCAAATCTCAAGCTTGTTCATAAAAGGCTGCAGCACTGTGGGGGTTTAGGTAGCACTCTGGAAAATGAGGGGGAAAAAAGCCTAAACTTGATATGACAAATCTTTGAAATGCTTACCTTTCCCAATGCCATAACAAATCTGTAATCCTCTGTTGTCCCAGATTGTCTGTGTGTGACGGGAAACTTAATCAACATTTTGACCACACATACCTCTGTGTATACTGCAGGTAACCTGACAGAGCAGTATACCTCATCGTATTATAAATATTGATCTATCTTTTATTTTCTGTTTGCCATCATTTTGGAACCTATAAAACCAAATTAGCATTTCTCTGTCAAATGTGCAATAACTGCTGTTTTTTGAATAACTGTAAAGCAATAGCATAAGCATACAAAAGCAGCTGATTTTTCAGTGGGTGGAGAAACCAAACACGGAGGCACATGTGTAATTGGCAATACAATCTACACGTCTAGAATGAAGTTACATAATAAAGACTGGGATGCTGTCAGATAGAGGGGATACAGTGGAGGGTGCCAAGAATCAGGTTGCTTTTCTTCAATAGAGGGACCTTATGTAACTGCCACATGGAAACCACAAGCTGGTTTAAACTTACACTGTATTGTGCTTTATTAACCGCTCTCGTCAGACTGGGCTGTAAACATTTTGTTTACGTGGAAAATGGGAGGTGAAAAACAGTCTTTGTCAAGTGTACATGATGGCCTGAATCGATTAAGATGTTTCCATGGACCAGTTAGTTTGTCAGCGAAAGATTGTCCAGTTTGCTACACAGCACATATGTACTGTAGTTCACAATGATAATGGTGGCATATTTAACATTAGTTATGAGTAATTTTGGAAGCTAACCCTATTAAGCTAAATATTAAGGGGAGCGTATCTTATGTTCCCAGGGTCCTATGTTTCCCAGCTCAATATCCTCCTAATATAACACATCAAGGAGCCCTTTCAAACAGTTGTATTTTCTTAGCAATGTGTTTCCCTATGTTCAATGTACGTTTTTCTTGGTCAATATGTTGAAATCACTCACAGCTTATAGCCTACTGATGTTATACTCATCAATACACCCTCACATTTGCGTGTCAGACAGTTTTCTTGACTTTTGACATTTATAGCTCCACGGTAGTTGAACAGATTTTAACCATTTGCGCTGCCTTTGATTTGTCCATCTCCCTTTGTTGTTTTGCAATGCAAACTGCGAAGATATCCCTTACCAATTTCTGACAATGTTAGTTTATATCAAGACACAACCATGCCCTGGGAACAAAGGTATGATCCCCTATTAAGCTAAGGCTGACTTTTAATGTGTTCCATTTTGTTTTAAAAGGGTCTCAAAACTGTAAACGTCTCCAAATCCAATAAAAAAGCAAGGCGTTCGCTAATGTTAGGCAACTCTGCATTGAGGATACTCTGCATACTACATTTTACTACTTTTTTTACTACATTTACAATACTACTTTTTCTCTCTATATTTACTTACATTTTGTTTACACATTACCACTATTGAAAGAATGCATATTTGGCTATTAGCAGTTTCTGTTTGGAGAGTATCGATGGCTGTACTATCACTGGATTACTTTGATACGGAAGAAAACTTAAAAACCTGATAAATCTCAGGCATATTAGGTTACTACTGCAGGTAGTGAACTAGTTAGCTGGACATGCTAACAATTGCAGCCTAGTCTGACTGACTTAATGTAGACTGTTGGTATAAGCCTGCCATTGGCCGCCTATTTCAGATGGAATTCTCCTCCCCTTTGAGTATCTACAGTGGTGTGAAAAAGTGTTTGCCCCCTTCCTCATTTCCTGTTCCTTTGCATGTTTGTCACACTTAAGTGTTTCGAACATCAAACCAATTTAAACAAAAGTCAAGGACAACACAAGTAAACACAAAATGCAATTTGTAAATGAAGGTGTTTATTATTAAAGGAGAAAAAAAATCCAAACCATCATGGCCCTGTGTGAAAAAAGTGATTGCCCCCCTTGTTAAAACATACTATAACTGTGGTTGTCCACACCTGAGTTCAATTTCTCTAGCCACACCCAGGCCTGATTATTGCCACACCTGTTCACAATCAAGGCATCACTTAAATAGGAGCTGCTTGACACAGTAAGGTCCACCAGAAGATCCTTAAAAGCTACACATCATGCCGAGACCCAAAGAAATTCAGGAACAATTGAGAAAGAAAGTAATTGAGATCTATCAGTCTGGAAAGGGTTATAAAGCCATTTCCAAAGCTTTGGGAATCCAGCGAACCACAGTGAGAGCCATTATCCACAAATGGCGAAGACATGGAACAGTGGTGAACCTTCCCAGGAGTGGCCGGCCGCCCAAAATTACCCCAAGAGCGCAGCGGCGACTCATCAGAGGTCACAAAGACCCCCACAACAACGTCCAAAGAACTGCAGGCCTCACTTGCCTCAGTTAAGGTCAGCGTTCATGCCTCCACCATCAGGAAAAGACTGGGCAAAAAATGGCCTGCATGGCAGAGTTCCAAGGAGAAAACCACTGCTGAGCAAAAAGAACATCAAAGCTTGTCTCAATTTCTCCAGAACACATCTTGATGATCCCCAAGACTTTTGGGACAACATTCTGTGGACCGATGAGACAAAAGTGGAACTCTTTGGAAGGTGTGTGTCCAAGTATATCTGGCGTAGAAGGAACACTGCATTTCATAAAAAGAACATTATACCAACTGTAAAATATGGTGGTGGTAGTGTGATGGTCTGGGGCTGTTTGCTGCTTCAGGACCTGGAAGACTTGCCGTGATAAAAGGAACTATGAATTCTGCTGTCTACCAAGAGATCCTGAAGGAGAATGTCCGACCATCTGTTCGTGTACTCAAGCTGAAACGAACTTGGGTTCTGCAGCAGGACAATGATCCTAAACACACCAGCAAGTCCACCACCGAATGGCTGAAGAAAAAACTAAATGAAGACTTTGGAGTGGCCTAGCCAAAGTCCTGACCTGAATCCTATTGAGATGTTGTGGTATGACCTTAAAAAAGGCCGTTCATGCTCGAAAACCCTCTAATGTAACTGAATTAGGACAATTCTGCAAAGATGAGTGGGCCAAAATTCCTCCAGGGCGCTGTAAAAGCCTCATTGCACGTTATCGCAAAGCGCTTGGTTGCAGTTGTTGCTGCTAAGGGTGGCCCAACCAGTTATTAGGTTTAGGGGGCAATCACTTTTTCACACAGGGCCATGATGGTTTGGATTTTTTTTCACCTTTAATAATTAACACCTTCATTTACAAATTGCATTTTGTGTTTACTTGTGTTGTCCTTGACTATTGTTTAAATTGGTTTGATGTTCGAAACACTTAAGTGTGACAAACATGCAAAGGAACAGGAAATGAGGAAGGGGGCAAACACTTTTTCACACCACTGTATTTTGCACGGGCACCATCACTGTCTCCTGGGCTTAGCATGGCCCGAGACTATTGTGGTAGTCAGCGCGTTTTTCCCCTATACCAGAATCATGGGCGCAGCCAGACCTTTCTGCAGTGCTTGAGAGGTCTGAATATGGAAGACTTTGCAGCCTAATTTAGAACATATAAACACACTTTTTTTTATCCATTCCTAACCATTTTTGCTTTTGTGGTTTTGGTCTTGGAAAGGCTATAGACACCATTAACTCTTTAAAAACAAAGCTTGAAAGGCTGTAAATGTCTAATGATTGTTGGTAAGCTATGATTGGATAATCTTTTTTCAGGGGAGGGTCACGCTTGTCATGTTCTCACCTGGTTAAAAGCCTGTTATCTTCAGCTTACTACTCTCTGCCTTTGGCTAACTCTTTCTCTCAGCTTTCGCCGACCAATAGATTTGGACAGCATCTCAGCAATAATCAGAGTCAAACTGCCTTCCTGAGTTGCAATTGATGAATGAATCCTGTCCTCTTTGGACCAGTTGTTAATGATTTTACAAGAAGGTAACTTGAGCCAGCTCATTTCTAAAAGGGACAACAATTATCGTAAATACTCACACGATGACAACAGCTGGATTCGTGTATTGTGTGTTATTGTGCATTGTGTGTGTTGGCAAGGCAGCTAGCTGACAGCCCATTATCAGGCCTGATTAATGTATTGGCAAGGCAGATGAATGGAAAGACGTTCCAGCCCCATGAAATTCCACTGTTTTTTGTTGTTTTCTTTTCATGTTACTTTGGTTACTTCCAAGGAAAATATTTTATCAGGGAGGTATGACGGCTCATCTATGAATAGATTATTTACAATAATTACTTAAAACAGTACATGTGAGATTCTTTTCTCAAATAAGCAGCCATTATTATGTTGTTCCAGTCTATGTAATTTTGCTTGAGTAATGATTTTTCCACATAATCATTACATTACATGAAAATATTTACCAGCTGGATCAGTGGAAAAACTGTGAGAGCAAGAAGAACTTCCCTGCTCAAATTCTTAACATTTAACCCTTTGTTTTTGCAGGCAATAATGTTTAAATCTCCTACACACCCTTTGTGGTTTCACTTATTTTGGCTGATTAGACCTGTGTGTGGGCATGTACACATTGTTTAATTGACATGCCCCTCTCTCTCCTGTTCAGGAGGCTCACTTTACACTTTGATAATACTATTAAGTATGTACGTGATATTACAGTACACAGAAGACGCACAACAGCAAACATTGTGAATGCCATTGTGCATTTACATGTAAAAACAATCAAGCAAACATGGAAAGCACCGCAAAGATGGTAAAGAACAAATGCAGTTACAAATCTCATTCATAGAAGCAATAGTGTTGTTTGTTTGGCCACTCAGTGGTGGTACTTTATACTTTTTACTCCACCACATTTATCTGACAACTATAGTTACTAGTTCATTAGCCAATTTTTTTTTTTACGTACAAAACATATGATCGACTTAATTAATAAAATATGATGCATTGTTAGACAGTTAAACCAACCAACAGTGTATAGCCTACAGTAGTTAAAATTAGCTCCACTTCAACCAGCTGTGATATTAAAACCCTGCTTATATGTAAATGCATCAGTTATAATATTCTAAAAACATGATACATATGATAATATATCACTCTCAAAGGCGCTACTCTGCCACTGTGAGCGTACTTTTACTCTGCATGCACACACACACACACACACACACACACACACACACACACACACACACACACACACACAGGTTTGTGGCACTATCTTTGTGGGGACCCGTCATTGACATAATGCATTCCCTAGCCCCTTACCCTAACCTTAACCATCACAACTAAATGCCTAACCTTAACCCTTACCCTCACCCTAACCATAACCATAACCTAAGTCTTAACCCTCAAACAGCCCTTTAAACTTGTGGGGTCCAGCATTTTGGCCCCCACAAGTATACTGGACTCCCGGTTTTTGGACCCCACGAATATAGTTAAACAAGCCTACACACACACACACACACACACACACACACACACACACACACACACACATACATACACACAGAAACCCACACACAAGTGCGCAGTGCATGCAAGTGATTCAATTCAAATTCCTGCCAATGGTTTCACACTATTCCAGTGATCAACAAGTGGTGATGGTGATATTGCAAGAAAAGTAGACATGCAACAGCAGGGAAGAAGAAGACTGCACGCTTGCAAACATGTAACAATGCAGGTTTCAAATAAATAAAAAAGATGAGGAAGAAATTTGTCTTATCAGCCATAATAACTATAAAAATACTTCCGTTGGTGTCCAGTGCCTTTAATAACTCATAATTCACATTGAGAAGTCTGACCACGACGTAGGCTACTATTATCACAGTAACCACCTGCCACTATATTTCACTTTCAGTTCTCACCTCTGGGAATAGAATAATACTTTTTATCACTTCCGATACCACATACGTGATCAGTGACACTGCTGCATGTGTTTCCTGTGCTGCTAATGTACTTAACATTAAAACTAGTGCTGTCAGTTATTAACGGCGTTAACGCAAACCCATTTTAACGGCATCAATTTCTTTATCGCAAGATTAATGTTCTTTTTGGCCTAGCAAACTTTGTTGTTTTTTCACATGCTGTTGCAACAACTAGTAACGTTACAAAAACTACAACACCACACCAGCTCTAGCTAGACCGGAAACAAAACAACAGGCACGCCGCACACACTTGTTTGGGCTTGCGAGCCGGCCAAAGAATAGTAGGCTAACGTTAGGTTTTGAGTGGATGGCGAGCGCGAGACGCCGAAATGGATGCCAATAAGATTCTGAATGGAAAGTTTACTTTTAAAAAGTTGCCAAATGGTTGACAAGACCAAAGTGATCTGTGTGTTTTGTCGTTGTGAACTGAGCTATCATCGCAGCACGTCCAGCGATAATCGTTTGACAGCACTAATTAAAACGCATTACTTTAACAAATTATGAAAACTTTGAATGGCTGTGCTGTCTAGTTGTCAAAAACTAAAGTAATCATGTTTAGCCCTCCAAGCTCTGTCACCAGCCTAACCAGTGAGCTTGGGCTCCTCTCTGTAAACTTGCATAATGAAGTTAAAAATCTTGGTATCTTCATGGACACTTGAACTTAATTTTAACAAACAAGTCAGTTGTGTTGTGAAGGGCAGCTTTTATCAGCTTAGAATTTTAGCCAAATTAAAGCTGTTTTTGTCCCACCAGGACCTGGAAACAGTTATCCATGCTTTTATCACCTCTCGGCTTGATTACTGTAATTAACTGTATTTTGGGCTGACCCATTCCACACTTTCTTGACTCCAAATGGTTCAAAATGCAGCCGCTAGACTTTTAACTTTTAACAACACATCACTCCTGTTCTGACTCACCTGCATTGAATATCAGTGAAATATACGATTGATATTATAATCTTACTATCGTTTTTAAAGCCTTAAAGGTCCAATGTGTGGGAATTTCTCCCATCTAGCGTTGAGATCATATATCGCAATCAACTCTCTCGCACCACGCAGTTCAAAGTACGTATTACAGCTACGGTAACCTTCACGCTTCAAAAAGCCGGTCTCTTGCTCTTTTCAATATCCTTTTTCTTTTTCTGGGCGAAGAAGAAGACTCCTTTGGATTTTGGGCCGGGAAGCTACGATACCCATTAGCAGCATTAGCAGCACCTGTGAGTTTATCATGTGACAGCGAAAACGCAAAAGGCGGAGCAGTATGTCCTGTATGTCCCTTATCGGCTAATGTATTTCAAGATGGCGCATGAATATGGAGCGTCTACCCCAGTTCATGCGAATGCAAATGTAAAATTTCAAGCCGAAAGGAATACTTTTTTTTTTTTCACAGGTTTGTGAACGGGCAACACAGATTTTGATAATGAACAACTAAACACGTACACACTGGAGCTTTAAATGCACATACAGAAAATCCTAAGTCGTATAGATTTGTGAGTTTTACTATATGAATAAAATGAGCTTGATTTGAATACTTTTATGCAGGTTATGCTGTTCAGTTATTTGTTGAAGCTGTTTTAGAGAGGTGTTGATTCAACTTGATGGTAATTTTGGATGCTGTCGTTTGTGGTGCTTTTTATTTGCCTTGTGTTTATTTGATAGGTGTTTTTAATATTCACTGTGGGCTACCTTAACTGATATGAACTCGATAAATTGTCTGAATAACACATAACATAACATTTCAACAGAAACAAATGTAAAGCTCTCCAAAACTGTTACAACTAAAACAGATAACCTTAATGAAGATGGGATTTATTGCAGGGCGGTTGCATTAGACTGCATTAGTTTTAGCTTGGTGTATAGGGGTTGAAGTTATAGTCATAATCGTATACTGAAAGGTTGTCATATGCAGTCGAGTATCATCTTAACTCCTCTGCACTCTATGCATGTTTTCCTTGTTTTTGTGTGGGTCACTTTTGAGTGCAGACCACAGTCCAAAGACATGAAAAAATTAAAAAATTCCCATCAGAAGTGAAAATAAGTGTAAATGTGTTTGTCTTTATTTCAGCTCTGTGAATAACTGGCAGCTCCTCCAAGAGTGCTCCCTGCCTCTCACCCAGTGTGTGCTGGGATGGGTTCCAGCCCCTTGTGACCCTGAACAGATACAAGCAGATGTAGAAGATGGATGGATGTCTTGGCTGCAGGTAGGAGTCATTTTCTAAGCGGCTAGATGTGCCATTTGTCAGCAGTGTCAGCTGGGACTTTGACCTCTGGTTGTCAGTACAATTTGGCTTCTGTTTTGCAGATCAGGTTGTTTCAACCTAGGAGAGTCGACTGTCACATAAAATGTGGACTGTGGGCTGTGAGGTGCCTAATTCAGTGAAACATCTGTAAATGTAGATGCCAGTGTGATCACCACAGTGGAAACCCTGAACAGTGGTCTGTTACATTGATCGACATAGTTTAAAAAGATCTCATTAACTCTGTTCTGCCTTTAAGTAGTTGCGTCTCTTGCTAGCTAATATCATTATAGCCATATGAAGGTTGCATGACATACAGACACATGCACTGCTGTATTTTGTATTTTGATATTTTAAGGGATGTGTTTTCTCTTCAGTTACAGATATCATGTATCATAAGCTTTCCCAGTGGAATCCAAAACTGCAGAGAGGCTCTACACTATGGTTGAAATAGCCACATTTTTTGACAGTACTTTTAGTTTAAAATTTGTGACTTTGTTCTGATCGAACTCTTCATTCTTCAGAGAGCATTGACAAGCGAACATTCGGTAACACTTTACTTGAAGGTATCTACATAAGCAGTGTTAATTTTGACAGCAAATTCTGATTTAGTCTTAGTCTTAGTCTTTTGAATAACACACCATTTAGTTTTAGTCTTATTTTAGTCATCTAAAATCTTTTAGTCTTAGTCTAGTCTTAAGTCTTTTAGTCTTAGTCTAGTTTTAGTAGACCAAATATTAGCAGATTTTAGTCGACTAAATCTACAATGGATTTAGTTGACTAAATGTTTCTCCAGAATTTTTGGTCATTGGAAGTAGCCATCAGTCTGTTATGGAATGGTATTAAGGTTTGAATATGCAATACAGATTTAACGGTTCGTCCTAGACCTAGCTCTGACATTTCTGTTGTTCATGAGACATGTCATTGCCCTCGGACCGGGTGCACTGCAAAACGTTAGCGTGTTGCTAACGGGCTAAGTCAACTGAAATCCTAAAGCTGTGTAACTAAGCTAAAGCTGTGTAACTAAACACAACTAAGTATAATATAAACAACCTTACTGTTGTGAAAACATCCTCGACACCGTGCAAAGTTCTGCAAACTCGTCCTCCTGTGTAACTGCTGCTGCGTTTGTTTAGCTGTTGTACCTGCATTTGCCGCGGCTTTTTAAAATGGCTCTGCTGCTTCCGCATGAATCAACCTACCCTCAAAGATTCGCTCTGATTGGATTTCTTCCCAACTTGTCCCACAAAAAAGAGTGGTTCTGATTGGATCTGGAAAAGAAGCGTTATGTCATAAACGTTCATGACAGTGTCATGTCACTCTTATGTAGATACCTTCAAGTAAAGTGTAACCAAACATTCTCTAACGTGTGAATTACATACTAATAAATAGAAGCTTTGGCCAGGTCCAGGGCAGTAAAATTCAAGCTAAATTATTGCAGGACAACACCACAAAGCTAACAAAGCCTAAATGCTAGGCTGGGTGAGAGCCCCTGTTTAGCCCACACACACGCATGTTCCCCAAAATGTATTTTTCCCAGAATTCTATAAACCAACCAGTATTTCACACCTGGAATACGACCCTCCCCCAGGTTTGCTGTATATTAGTTAGTTTGTGGTATAAACTAAAATGTTAAAGATACCCCTAATGCCTCTCATGTCTATTGTCATTTTGATCTGGACTCTCTCATAAAAGAGGCAATATATTTCGAGAGACTTCCTGGTTAAATGAAATAATAATAACAATACATGACATTTTGTCTATAAGACATTACATTTTCTATATTCTATAAGACATACAAGATGCAGGAGCCACTTTAGGGTCTTTACAGTTGGGCTTTTAATTGTGCTTTAGAGTTAAATATTACCAAACACATTTGTTATTTAAGTACAACAAAGTAATTGACACACAGAAACTGGGCAGTTGCCCACTTGGCCAGGCTGGTAATCCAGCTTTGGTTCACTGTGCCTCTAGTCTCGCATTGCCACACCCACAGCACTGTGGAGTAAGGTCTGGCTACAACCAAGGTTATAATCGTTAACGAAAACGAAAGAAATAATGAAAACTAGGTGGGAAAAAACATTGTCGTTAACTGAAATAAAAAAAATAACAAATAAGCAAATAACGTTTCCGACCATGACATTTCCCCTGGACATGTATAGTTTCCGACTGGGAAGCCAGAAATTCCGACATTCCATGTCAAATTGAACACAACATGTCCGTAGCCCTCGCCTGGCATCATGGCGGTACCGAAAGTCGGAAGAAAGTGGCAGTCCTATTTGATTATGACTGCGTCAGATAAAAGCAAGTGCCTTGCAGTGGAAGGTGGTAAAATATGTGGACATTTATTACAGGGAAAAATCCCACAAATTTTAAAGTACATTTGAGAAGCGCACACAAGCTAGGAGGCTAACCTAGCTTACCTTAACAAGGTAAAGGAGAACGCAAAGCCCCCTTTCCCCGAAACAGAAGCTAACCCCAGTACAGGGCATGGATGTATGGATACATGGCCAGGCAGCATGACAGAGACAACAGCAGGACAGAGAACACTACAGGAGGGCTTTCATCGGCGACCCGATAGCTGCTGGTTAGTAAATACACAGGAACACCAAAAGCGGGAGGAAGCGTGGGTTAATATGTGGATTGATACTGGGATGTCTACACAACTGTGAGTAGATTGACTTCAAAAGGTTCGCCACTTTACTCGAACCAAAGTTCAAAACACCTGTTCATGTATGTCTTCTTCAGTCTGTTGGCTATTTAGGTTTTCTTCCTGGAACACATCACTTACACATTTTGCACTTACTGTGGCATCTTGAGTAGAGCATATGTAGGCTACATTGTATGTACTGGTGTTATTGTTGAATACATTGTGAATACATATTTCTAAAATTGTATGATGTTTTTGTTGAGTTATTATTACACAATACTTTTTCTGACCTTTTTGAATCCCCCGACAAATAACCCATATTACAAAAAAAAGACTAAAACTAATAAAAACTAAACTAAAACTAAGCATTTTCAAAAAATAAAAACTAAACTAAAATAGCAAACCCTAAACTAAACTGAATTTGAAAACAAAAAGTCAAAACGAAATAAAAATAAAAACTAATGAAAAATGCAAAACTATAATAACCTTGGCTACAACACAGATATATTCTGGGATAGGAGGGAAATTAGTTCCTTCTACAAGACCTGAATCACTGTGGTTCACTGTTGTTTGTACTGTGTCGTAGAATGGAGCACTGTAAACAACATTTATCAATGAGCAGTCCATCCACAAGTGTATAATACTGTAGTTGTGTCAATACCCCTGAGAGCTATGCCTTATTATTGCTTTCATTATTTTTCATTCATACGTAAATCTGTCAGTTCAAATTAAATGACTAATCATTGAGTCCATATAAGACACATTGACAAAAGCACATCACTACTTTCCATAGCTTAAAGTAATATCCTCAAACTGTTTATTTTGTGTGACCAACGGGCCAGAAACCCCAGAAGTCTTTATGTTGCGACGGTATGAAATAGGAGCATAACATAACCTACCACAACATAACCTAGACTGACATTATGTAACGCACATACTCACTTTCTTTCCACCTCTCCCCTGTGTCCTTTGACAAGCATGGAATAACTTTTAAGAAATAACCATAAATAACTCTCACTTTGTCACATGGCCCGGCCATATGGTCTAAATTTGCATTACAAAGACTCGCCGTGCACATGACAACAGAACGATAGGAAAAGTTCAAACCATTCAGCTCTGTTCTGTTGCTCAGGATGATCCAGGCTGTTTCCACAGTCAGCTCAGCAGCTAGAGGCCTAAGAATATGCCTGACCCACACACTTTGCTTGAAAAATGTTTTGGATTGCGCCTCTTGCCATAAGCCATATTATGTAAGTGCTAAGTGTGAGGTATCAAGAGGGGTTGGCTCTGTGCCAGGATGGTATGTTTGGTTGTGGGTGCAGGTGTTAAAAATATCTTGTATGAATAGTTCCTCTGAGGATATAAACACACACAGTGCAATACATTATTACATGCTGATGCTGGGATTATGTGCTGAAGAGTGCTGAGGAGCCTTGATGGAGGGAGTGACAGCATAGGTGGATCTACTGTATGAATGTCTTGATTGTCACAAAAGTTGATTCTTCTTCTTATGATGCATTTTATAAGTACTGAAAACACTGCAAAGTACTGCGAAGTTACATTTTGGCTTTCTAACTTTTCTGCAAGGAACAGTTCTATTTTCCCAACACATGAGAGTTTCTGCTCAGTTCAGAGAGGTTTGTGGATTATAAAGAAATGCTGACATCTTTCAGGATTGTTCTGCTCTTGGTTAAATTTAATTGTTGAATATATTCTGAATTTTTTGTGATCCCATCCGTAAATCAGGTGACCTGTTCAATTACTAATCGAAAATGGCATCTATTCAATGATAAAAATCCAGAATCGATGAATTTGCAAATATTTTACATTTCAAAAGTGTAACTGCTGGACACAAGATGCCTCTTACATCATTTCAAGGTCCACTCTGTTTGTGCACTGAAGGCCTCAGGTTTCCACATCATACTTGGGTAGATTTCAATTAGAACACAGTTGGCTTTCAAACTCAAAACTGCCACAACTATCCCTAAACTGAGATATAAGGTGAGCACAGAGAAACTTTCCTCTTCAGCTGATTACTGTGAACAAAGGTTTCCAGTATCTCTGCATATAGGCTACATCAGTCTGCAGGGTGAAGCTTGAATATCCAATTGAAGAAACAATGGAGGGAGGCTTTAAGTTTTGCTTGGCCATTTAACATCTGGAGAATAACGTAAAGATGTAGGCAGCAAAGGAGTTTTCACTTCACAAAAATGTTATGGTGTAGGGTGATAAATGTAGTAAGACAATATATTCTGGCTTCACGTGTCACAATGTCGTCATGCTACACCTGCTGTGAAAGGTGAGACCTATATGCCTTACCTATCAATGATACCCCACTGGACAGCAGAGAGCGGAGACAAAACAAGGACACTTAAATAAAAAAACTACAATCAATCATCTGAGTGCAATCAAGACCACGTCCAACAAAGCAGGGAGTAAACTCTGTAGCACTTCAACATTACTTTCATATATATATATAAACTACTCCATTACTGAATACACTATTATTGAGCCACAAATTCTTTTGAGGTAAATCTTCCCAAATCTTTGGCATAAGCTCTCAGTAGCTGACCTGATGTCACCTTAGAGGAGATAATTACAGCTATTATTATAAATGAAAAGGTGTCTGTTATAACTGTTGGCTATTAGACCTGAGTATGGCATACACATTGCACAGAAACAACATTACCTAACCACATGATGATTGAAATGTGCCATATTCGTCCAGCGTCCATCTACAGTATTTTACACACACACACACACACACACACACACACACACACACACACACACACACACACACAAACACACACACAACCAAGTGTTGAAAATAAATAGGGTGAAATATTTCTAATTATGCTGTATATCTAAAGATGGCACGTAGTGAGTGTTGCATTTGTTGTATTTATCATCTTCTCCACATTTTCAGGAGCATTATTGGCTTTCTCCTATGCCACTGGGTGTTTTCCTCATCACTTGATAAAAATCACTGTCACACACGAACTAAAGGCTACATACCTTGGAAGACATCCACATCTCTGGGATCCTCTGAGCTTGGAGATAATCACAGTCCTCTTGAGGAAAAAAAAAAACAAAAAAACATTTTGTGCACAAAGTCCAGCGGACAGGAGAGGAAGTTGCTCACAAACTCCCCTCCGAGGAGTTTCTACAACAGAGTCGTTTTTGCTATAGCTTTCCATCTGCATCCGTGTAAAGGGATATTGTCATATTGAGGTGGTTTAAATGGAACTGGGGAAACTGTTGTCGCCAAGGCTCCAAGCCTGTCCAAATAAAACCTGGCAGGGCAAGTCATTTCTCCAGCCATTTTTAACTCTGATGTTTCCTGTGCTTAGCTCTCATAGTGGGTCAACAACACAAGGCTTTTTTTTTTTTTTTATGGAAAATGTGTGTAGATGTCATAAATAATTCAAGCCCTGGTTTATTTGATGACTGCTAAATGCTATGTCTTATCAATGAGCTTTTTGTTCATGTTAGTGTTGGAACAGTAACATGAACAAAAAATGTAAAAATGTTTTATCTGTCTCAGGCTTTTCCAAGTCCAATTTTGATTGGCAGCTATGAAAGAGCTCATTAATATCCCTAGTTTGCTCTCTTTAAGGAAGTTACTCAAACATTCTTCAGCTAAGTGGTCAAAGGATGACTAAATGATTGCCATTTGCACGGCCTACAGTTTCTGTCTCTGAAATAAAAATCTGCCAAACCCAGCGCAAATTCGACATTAGTGCAAACAATTTACTTTATTGCATAACAGCAAAACGATCATCCCTACCCTTTCTCTTATTGACGGATGAAACTCATAAAGTGCGAATGCATAGCCTGTCTTGTCTAGACTTTGAATTTTATGTCAGATTTGGAAGCCCGTACAGGTAAGACAAATGAATTAATCAACCCATTAGGGAAATATTGATCATAATTGTTACTAAAGGTTGTGGAGAGGATTTGGGATACACTTGTGTTCTGAGATGGAGAGAATTAAACATTTTAATCTGCCAATTGGTGACATGTAAGTGTGCGTGTGCTTGCGTGCTTGTGTGTGTGCGTGCGTGTGTGTGCGTGCGTGTGGGCTCTGAGGCGTGCATAAAACTTGTGTTAGGGGACCACCTGCTCTTGTACAGTATCTATTGGGGCGTATTCTTCTTAAGAAAAAAACGGGGGGAAACTGAACTCTATACTTGTAATCACACGTCAGTCTGAACGGATTTTGAGTTAGTGCTGTTTTTCCTCCCTATGTCTGTGCCGTTTCCTTTACTGGGGCTCTTGTCCAGACCACAAAGCGACTCCGTCAAGCCTTCCTCCATCTCCATATACTCCGCTTTGTCACCCAGCGATGAGCCAGAGGGCGAGCCTTTGAATTTCCTTAAAAAGTCCGGGAAATACGGGCAGCCCGGGGGCATGCTCTCCACCACCGGCGCCTGGTCATCCTGGTTATCGGTCTCCCTGTGGTAAAAGTAGTTGAAGTTGGACACTATGACCGGTACCGGGAGCGCGATGGTTAACACGCCCGCGATCGCGCAGAGGGAGCCCACTATCTTCCCACCGACAGTGATGGGCTTCATGTCGCCGTAGCCCACCGTTGTCATGGTCACCACTGCCCACCAGAAAGCGTCGGGGATGCTCGTGAACTGAGAGGTGGGCTCGTCCGCCTCGGCGAAGTACACCGCGCTGGAGAACAGGATGACACCTATAACCAGGAAGAAAATGAGGAGGGCCAGCTCCCTCATGCTGGCGCGCAGGGTATGGCCCAGGATCTGCAGCCCCTTGGAGTGCCTGGACAGTTTGAATATGCGAAACACCCGGACAAGGCGGATTATTCTCAGGATGGCAAAGCTCATCGCTTGCTGCCCGTTGCCTTGTTGCTGCGCCAGGTCCGTGCCGAGGGTTATGAAATAAGGCAAAATGGAAACAATGTCTATTGAGTTCATAATGTTTTTAAAGAAATCCGATTTGCTCGGACTCGCAAAGAAGCGGACTATAATCTCAAAGGAGAACCAGATGATGCAAACCGTTTCCACAAGGAAAAACGGGTCGTTGAAAGGAGTAAATCCGTGGTCAGGTTGAGTGGAGTTGTGTCGTGGCTGTAGATATTCTTTTTCGTCCCTAAACTCCGGCAGCGTCTCCAGGCAGAAAATGACAATAGAAATAACTATAACCAGGACGGACACGACCGCTATGCCCCTGGCAGGGCTCGAGCTCTCCGGATACTCAAAAAGCAGCCATATCTGGCGCTTGAACTCGTCCTCCGGTAGAGGCTTTTCCTCCTCTTTGACAAAACCCTCATCCTCCCGAAACTTGAGTATCGCCTCGTCCCCGAGTTCATAAAACTTAACCTCCTCGGAGAAGATGTCAAATGGGACGTTGACTGGTCTTTTCAACCGCCCCCCTGACTGGTAATAGTAAAGAATGGCGTCAAAACTCGGTCGGTTCCGGTCGAAGAAGTATTCGTTCCGTAGCGGGTCAAAGTACCTGATTCGCTTGTCGGGGTCTCCCAGGAGAGTGTCCGGGAACTGAGTGAGAGTCTTGAGCTGAGTTTCAAACTTCAGACCCGACACGTTGATGACAACTCTCTCGCAGCAGCCGCACTCGTTGTAAACATTTTCGTATCCGGACTGAGGTCGCCTGTCAGTGAGCGACACGGTCTCCTCCTCATCACCCATGTTGCACAGAAAACTCGACCTCTTGCTTCCCCGGCACCCCTTCTCCTCCTCCGCATCCTCCTCCTCTTCCTCGGCTCCCTCGGCCTCCTCCTCCTCTATCATGATGTCCTCCTCGGATCCGAGCAGCGCCAGCTCCGAGTGGCGCAGGTCCCCGCCGAGAGTCGTCCGGCTGCGTCTCCACCGTCCGACGCCGCGCTGCTTTTTTCGTTCTCTGAGAACTCTCTGTTGCTGCTCGGGCTCCTGCTGCTGCTGTGGCGGCTGCAAGGAGGAGGAGGAGGTGGAGGAGGAGGAGGTGGAGGAGGAGGAGGGGCGCGAGGCGGTCCCGCCGCTGCCGATGTTGGCGTTCGTGGAGGAGGCGGCGCGAGACTGATGCTGGCGGTTGTTAAGGAGAGGCGCGCTCGACGTGGACCCCCCCACGCCTCCTCCCTCCTCACCTGACCCAACTTCAGCAGCGGCCGCAGCAGCCGCCGCTCTCGACTGGACAGCCTGGCGCTCCCTCTCGCGCTCCTTTTCCCGTGCGCGAGCTTGGGCATATCCGTAAGGCAGGTGACTATTGCACCCGCCGTCCGCACCCACCATGGCAAACTCCATTTTAAGTCAATGAGCGGTTCGGTCCTTGAGCGCTACAGTATCCGCCTCAGGGCGATGTGGATGCAGTGCCAGAGGATCAAAGTTGCAGCTCGGCGCGCGCAGAGAGAGACAATGATGCATCAACCGGTTTGGCCAATCAGTTGTGCATATGAGAATGTCAGAATAAAGAAAGCCACCTCAATAAGGCCCATGTTGAGAGCAGTCCATGTGGCTACTTACATGGCAGGAGATATTGATCAGCCTGTCTTCCCGTTTAGACACAGGCCTGCAGTAATTTTATGACATCGTTACCATAACCAAAAAACGTGAGGGTCGGTGCCATAGCCTGTTACGCAGGCGCTCACTGTTCAACTTGCAGCGCCCTTTATTTGTTCAGCATTTTAAATCACCAAGTCAACAAGCTATAACCAAAACAGTCTCTGCTCGGTTTCTCCGGCGCCCATCAGGTGGCTAATTTCTCCACGACCGCTGCTTGCGCCCGTCTTTTGATCCTTCGTGGTCACTACTGGTTGCCATTTTATGTGATAAGATATAAAAAAAATAAAAAAATTTAAACTGGATCTTTGCTGTTACATTATAGAGCTCCTGGGAAGGACTGAAGGACTCTCTCTGGAGCTGCGAGAAAAAGACAAGAGAGGAGAAAACAGCAGTTGGTTTAGGCACAAAACACAACATGTAGCCCTATCCTATTCATTTTAATGCCCGTTGTTTTGGCGACTGCATAGTCCAGGATAATACGCATATTTTGCAATATAAGGGCGGTAAAACTTCATTGGCATATTATTATTATTGTTATTAGCCTATTATTATTAGTATTATTGAGTTAACATGGAGGTAGGCTTTCGGAAATAAATGCATGGTAGACATTTATGTTTAGAACAGACATTACGCATGAAATTTCCTGCCCATTAAAATAGCGTCTTTAATCTGACATTCATACTTACATGTGAAGAGGAGCCAAACAAAATCGCCTCAGCCCCCCCTACAAACAAATCTGTTGGAGGAGGAGGGGAAGGTAGGCTAGGTGAGGATGCAGTTCTTCGCTTCTGTCTAAATCCCCGTCTTGATTTGGGGGGGGGGTAATATCATAAATCCCTCGTCATATCCAGCCAGCGACCATATAATCCACTATATACATCTGTGCTCTGACGCACTCCGAGGAGGGCACTTTTTGACTGCGTCTCGACGTCTTGTCTCAGTTCAACAGGATCTATTGCCACTTCAGCCCCCGTTTCTGCTGCATCGCTCCTGGTATACTGGTAGCAATTATCATAGAAGGAAAAAAAGAAAAACAGAGGCAGGTGTGCAAGCGGCGAGTTGGCATCACCTCCACACGGTCAAGGCGAAAAGATGCGATGGTGGGTAAAAGTTTACCTTCACACAGGCGAGGGGAAACGGCCCCATGTTTGAGTCTGAGCATCACACATCTGTCTGTCTGCCACTGCCGCCTTACCTATACTCCTGTATCCCTCCCATTGTGTGTGTGTGTGTGTGTGTGTGTGTGTGTGTGTGTGTGTGTGTGTGTGTGTGTGTGTGTGTGTGTGATGATGATGATGATGATGGAGAGCCTCGGTGAGAAAGTCGTTCATGTACCGCAGCGCATGCAGACGGTGCTCGGTCCTCCCCCAGTGGATGCAGCCGGTCACTGCGCACCGTGCTGCAGTCTCCCACCCGAGCCTCCTCTGCCCTTCATCACCACTGCTGGGTGGCAACCGGTGTCCTTTCCCCCAAAAAAAGTAGCCAAATGTATTACTCTCGATTCATTTCTAAAGCAACGTCGATAGGCTACGTATAATTCGCTGGGAGTAGAGCGTAAAACGCCTTTGCACTTGTAGTTTTCACTTAAATCCATCCTCCCAACCCATTTGTTTGTTTTTTGTCCTTTTAACCTTTAGAAATGACTCCGTAAGTAAAGTGCATGCACATTTTAGTACTGCTCAGAATCTTTTTTAAACCCCATTTCTTCTCAATATTTTGTCTTCATCAAATGTACCACACATGACCAGAAATCCATAGAGGCCACCTGGATCTGTTGGTCCCAAATCAGAGTTTACATTTAAAATGTGTGAATTTGAAGCACTGGAAATACTTCATGCTAAAGGTATCCCTCTGAATTTGTGCTGACTGGTATGCAGGCTACATCTCTAGAACATTCTGCATAAACAAATTGTCCCTCAGTGTTGTTGCAGAGGAACAATAATGCTATAAGCCAAAAGCAAGTAACATTTGTCTGATGTTTCTCTCTTAAAGGCACAATCCCTGATCCTGAGAGTCGCCCATCACCAAACTTCAAAACAGAATAAGAACTGTTAATACAGAGTTAAGCACCAGACAATCACTGAATCAAAGTAAATCACCTTTTTTTTATTAAAGGTTTGTTTACATCAGTAATCTTAATGGAAACACAGCTGTAAAAGTGGTTTATATTTTAAGATTATATGATTTGTAATCATTATTACAAATTACCAATGTAAATGTATATTCATACTTATGTTTCTATGTGAAAACAAACCAGGCTGGGGGCAAATAAATGTTACCTCGTTTTATTGGTAACTGCGACGTTTTCATTGAGATTGAAACAGTAACTAATCAGTCTAATTTTTTTACTAAAAGTTCTGAAACACAATACAAAATGAACCTAACCACCCCAAGTGTCTGTAATATAAGGTTGTCACGTCACAACCAGAAGCTCTGAGGTTTGTGTGCACCCACGAAGTTTGGGCTCCATACAACAGGAAGTAGCCATTTCTGGTTTCCTCTCATCCTCATTCCACCATCATGGCAACAACAATGTTATTTCTAGGAGACAGAGCTGTGTGACAAACATCTGTCCACAGGCCAAACACATTGATATTAAAATACATTGATCCTGTTTGTTCCAGTTTTGTCTCTGTTGCGTCCTATTTTGAGGAAGTTTCAAACGTTTGCAGGGTTGTAGATTTCAACCAAACCTTGTTTAAAAAAAACAAGCGGTGGGAAATAAAAGTATATAACATTCATAAATCTATACTTGAGGATAACAACAAGCTTTAAAGTGGCCAGACACTTGAGCAGCCCTCTGCTCGGGGCCCTGCCAGACACTGTCATAAACGTGTCATAAACGTTATAAACAAGTCATAAACGTTTATGACTTCTGTCATTAAGTGTAATTTGGTTTTTGTCATGACAAGTTGACATTGTTTGGGTTGTCTTGGTCATGACAAGTTGACATTACATTTGTTTGGGATGTCTTTGTAATGACAACTTGACATTAACCAGGATGACGTTACCAGAAGATGTATTTGTCATGACAACTTGACATTACATTTCTTTGGAGTGTCCTTATTAAGACAACTTGCCATTAAACAGGATGACATTATGTCAAGTTGTCATGACAAAGACATCCTCTGGTAATGTCATCCTGGTTAATGTCAAGTTGTCATTACAAAGACATCCCAAACTAATTTAATGTCAACTTGTCATGACCAAGACAACTTCTGATAATGTCACTTTGATTAATGTCAACTTGTCATGACCAAGACAACCCAAACAATGTCAACTTGTCATGACAAAAACCTAATGACACTTAATGACAGAAGTCATAAACGTTTATGACTTGTTTATAACGTTTATGACACGTTCATGACAGTGTCATGTCATAGTTATGACAGTGTCATGTCCCAATTATGTCGATACCTTCAAGTAAAGTGTTACCCAACAATGTTCTTTGTGCCCCCGAAATGACTAAAATGTAATAGTAAGCATAGTGTAACTGCAGTACATAAGCCTACGGCAGTTTCATACACTTGCTAATTTGAATCATACAATGTAGAACTATAGTACATCAATTCCTATATTGTATAATTATAGGTAATCTTCTCACCTTAAACTATCTTGTAATAGAAACAGCACAACACTTTACTCTCTAAGTTTGACTTTATCTTTCACATGAGAGGCCTGAACTAACCAGATTTGTTGAGTTTGAAGACTGTAACACAACACGCAGTCTAACAAATGACTCTGCTCAGGTATTCACATAAACATAAACAATGAATGACTATCGAAAAAGCAATTAACATTGCATTACTTCTGTTTGAGTAATGAGTATTAAAAACCACAGACAAGTCACCATATTGAATATCATGGTGATTTGTTTTTGATGTGGCCACATTAGCTCTTTTATATAGAGGTGTGTTCCACAGTTTTTTGTAAATGAGTCTAAACAAAAGGACGGTTGTTTTACTGCACACAATAAGAAATATGATAATTAGTGACCAAGCAATTACAACATGTGCTGAAATATAGTCACAGTCTTTTACCATAAAGACAAGTAAAGCAGAGCTGTATAGCAGAATCGTCAGTTAAAAAAACGTGAGGTAATATGATATATGTTATTCTTTAATGTTACCTTGACTTCATACTATTTTAGCTTGAAAAGCAGATGTTTGTGCTGTTGGTCTTACCCTGAGGAGTCGAAAATGCACATAGCCTTTTAAAAACTGCAACTGTTGAGTCACTGTTATTGATCAACCACCCTATTGCCACCACAGATTTATTTGGATCATTTTGCGCTATGGGACAGTTAAGGTCTTATTCATTGCACCTTTGAAATCACCCAGGTTTAATTTGAGTGTGCAGATAATTGTTTTTTTCTGCAGGAACCACCGCAGGCCTGGTGCTGGGATACACAGCAATCAGTAGCTAGAGCCTATTCAGTCCAGTCCATTTGATTCAAACTATCTGTTTGACTCAAACACTCTTAATTAGGACAAGAACAGCCTGTTATTCCAGAGCAGAAAACTGATGCAATGTTCCTCTAAGATATCCTTATCATTCCCTCAGGTATTTCTGAAGTCTCTAGTTGTAATATTCCTGTAGGGATAATGTTGGTTGCCTGTGCAGTCTCCTCTAAAATGTACTATACAATCACTGTGCTTGTTTTTCATAAATCTGAAACAAAATGTAAGAGTGCTTGCAGAGGCTTTAATAATCAGTACTGCTGACAGTGCAAATACCACTGATTCTTTAAAGAGCCCTTCTTCACAGTCGTATCTCTCTGTATTTTATACTTACCAAAGACATTAGAGGAGCTCCTTTCTCGTCGGCACAACATGTAGGCAACCATCCACCCACCACACACACACACACACACACACACACACACACACACACATTGTGCACACTCACTTCTTGCACTTCATTGATCATCCACCTCAGTCAGCACCAGGGGGAGTTGTGAGGTCAGTAATAATAAGTAGCGATAGAGTGAGGATAGGGGGTGCCTTATTGCACACTAGTTTAGATGCACTCTGAATTGATGCCAGAGCTGCAACACAGCTGCATCTGTTAACAAAACTCTGCTATATCTAAGTGAACAAATCCAGCAAACTAAATTCATTCAACATTTGAATTTAAAAGATGTAGTCAAGTGGCATGTCATTCTAATGATAATCATGCATTTATTCACAATTCATCCTTTTGTTTAAAAGAGGGAAAAAAAGAAGGAAAAAAGGTCCAAGGCAAAAAGTTAAAAAGCCTTTATTTAAACAGCTATCTCATATCGAAATCTTTAGTACATTAAAAATAGAACTGGCCAGCAACCCACGCGTAGCAGCACAAACCGCCTTCTTCATCCTTTTGTTTATCATTAAAGTAAGGACTTTTAACCCAGGAAAATGACAAACCCTGCTTTCAAAAGTAACTATATTGTAAAAATGACTTTCCTTTGTATGGTTTTCACAAGAATATCTGAATTTAGAAGTGTGAGAGTTAATGATGCAATGAAAACCTTTTAATCAGGTCAGTCAAGTTTTGCATCGGTGGACAGCAGGAACATTTGATTGAGTCAAGTATATTTGTCTCAATGAGACTGAGATTCCTGACAATGAATTGCATAATAGTTTACAGACACGTCTCTGCTGATTGGATAACACTTGTGACACAGCCAATAAACTAGAGACACACCAACCAAACAAGAGAAAACATATCTCAAAGCTGTTGTACGCCGTCCGTTCCGAGGAAACATGTCATTCAACCAGGAAACCGTAGCAAAACGGTGCACACCGATAGCTAAATAATAACTAAAAATTGAATTGAATTGGTCTGAAGACTTTAAAATGTACATTATATCAAAAGGATTTTACTATTTATTATTAATACTAAGTAATGCAGTGCCCGATTAAAACGGGCCTGTACAGAACGAGACGATTGCCTAGCCTCCAGTATTGCTAATTACTTATTTTTTTGAATCCTGGTTACAGCCCTGAATCATACATTTTAAAGAGCACGGCAAGTATGGTCTGTATTATGTGACAAACGAACAAAGGAACATGGACATACCAATAAAATAAATAAAACAATCCATATGGAAAAAGATTCAATTTCAACAGAGAAAACAGAAGACAGTGAAGAATCATCAGCAGTCGATACACACCTACCACCTACATCAACACTGAAACACCCAGCACCGTCCCCAAACAAAAGTCTTGTCCTTGGCAGCGCTGTGGAGGCGTTTGTTTAGACCTGATAGAAGGAGGGTGAAAACGTGAGTGTGGGAGGATGCAGTGCGTTCAAGGACTCTGTCAGTGTATTCATATTCTTTTTATTTTTGCATGCAACAGAATGATTTTTAAAGGAGTCTGTTTCTGTCCCGGACTCATACAGTAGCACATGGAGGAGGCGAGGCTCTGCAGACAGGGGAGCAAGGTGTGCTTGAGTGGGTTTGTGGATGTTGTCAGTCCTGTTATGGCAGTGTTTATGATGTATTGATAAAAAAGCGAGAGGACTCTGTTCCAGAGCTCAAAACCAATGGCCCATGACTCAAATCTGTGATGTCAGCAAGATGTACGGCTCAGAGCTGTTTTATGTGCGGCTTCATATAAAGCTTGTTTGAGCTTTTACACCCAAATTAGCTTTTTTTTATATATATATAGTAGTGCTTCGAGTTATGAACCAGAAAATCATCTTGGCCACCGAAACCTTCACCTCGTCCATCATTTCCAAATTGACTCCCATTGGACATTAATGTGACATTTACAGGGCAGGCCTTATTGGCTTATTATGGCTGTGGGAAAGAGACATAAGATTCTCATGAGGACATCTTTTTTTTTCATGTTTCCTTAGTTTTTGTTTGCTTTCAACCATTACCTGGACCATAATTGACATTAACTTATAAGTCCTACCTGCCCTTTCCAGATTCACTGTGAATAACGTGTTTATGTAATTAGCATATCAATGGTTTCAGCTCCATACGTAATAAATCAATTTTCAATGCAAATGCGCTCATTTTAAGAGGAAATACCATCTGTTACACGGACTATCAGAAAATGACTAATGATGTGTTCTACTCTGAATACAAGATTAATCAACTATGACTGGTGTTCATTAAAGGCCAAAATGCATGCTAACAATGATGTATTTCAGCTAAAGGAAGTAGTGCCTTAGAGGACGAGGGTGACACTCTATAAAAGTCCTTGTTAGGTACATATAGGTATGGCAGTTGGGCAGGATGCTGGGGAATCAGAGTCCCTGGTGGCTGCAAGGGCAGACGGAGCAGCAGTTGGATGAACCGTGGCTGCTGCCCAAGTACTTACTGTCACTGCAGACTGTCCAGCTCGTGGTGCAGTGCTAACTTTTTACTGAATGCAGCAGATACAGAATTTCTCAAAAACAGACCGTAGCAGGCTCGGAGGCTGATTCAGCTGTTTGAAACTAAGTACATTTACTCCAGGACTGGACTTAGGTACAGTTTTGAGATACTTGTACTTTACTGGAGTAGTTCTATAGTATGTTACTGTGCAGATGACAAATAATTTGATAATCTTATAAAAATCATTTGGATTAAACTAACCAACAGTATAGAACATTAGCTACACTTTAATCAGCTACAACCTTAAAATGCATATAGAACCATTAATATTCAGAGTGTAATTATATATTACCCAGAAAGGTGGAGTACACAATTTGCTGATTACTTTTACTTTAATGCAGAATGTTTGACCTGTTATCAGAAAAGACACTCTGACACTGCCTTTGTCGATATTACATTGAGTGGTGAATTGTCTGTAAGCATTTTTCAACAAACAAAAAGCAATGCCAGAATGATTTGAACGATGCCATAATAACAAACAAAATAGTGGCTTTAGGTGGTTTGAGAAATGAAACACTGACTTTTAAATATTACATTTTCTCGGTCAATTCTTTTCATTCTCAAAACTCATTCAAATTTGTCGACCAACAGTCTTGCACAACTCGCTCTGTCAACATAATTCGGTTGATCATGAACTGATAAAGCTTATTTCATGGACATTTAGCAGAAAGAGAAATTCATGAAGCTTTTTTGATGACTTGCAGGATAATGTTTACCTCAAGAAAAAAAAACTTCAAATATAAATATGAACAATAAACTGACAGAAGCTACACATATATACACTACCAGTCAAAAGTTTGGGGTCACTTAGAAATTTCCATTTCACTCCATTATAGACAGAATCAGAATCAGAATCAGAGATCAGTTGCATTGCTTTTTTAACCAGGGCAGCAGTTTTCACATTACATTATGTGCTTACATAATTGCAAAAGGGTTCTCCAATGTTTTCTCAGTTAGCCTTTTAAAATGATATCAGATTAGTAAACAGAATGTGCCTTTGGAACATTGGATGAATGGTTGCTGATAATGGGCAGTGTAGATATTGCATTAAAGATCAGCCACTTCTTTCTACAACAGTCGAGAACCCTTTTGCAATTATGTAAGCACATAATGTAATGTGAAAACTGATGGCCTGATTAAAAAAACAATGCAACTGATCTCTGATTCTGATTCGGATTCTGTTTATAATGGAGTGGAATGGAAATTTCTAAGTGACCCCAAACTTTTGACCGGTAGTGTATATATGTGTGTAACTTCTGTCGGTTTATTGTTATTATGACCGGTACCGGTCAAAAGTTTGGGGTCACTTAGAAATTTCCATTCCACTCCATTACAGACAGAATACCAGCTATGATCAGTTGCATTGTTATATATATATATATATATAAATATATATATGCATGGCAAATGAATTTATTGATGCTCCTGTCAGGGTTTTCCATCTGACTGTGGGGGCAGATTTAATGTTTTATGTCTGTGGACCATCTAATCCTTTTACTCATGTAATCTAAACAAGATGTCTGTAGATACCGACTCGCTGCGCCTCATGTGAAGAAGGAAAGGCCTTGAGCCGTGGGCAATCCCCAAAATGTCAAGGGAAAGATTTGCTTTGAAGTCTAAACAGGTGGGAAAACTAGCACCGAGCCCAAGGTTATATAGATTACAAGGATTTATGAGTAACACTATTTAAATAACAGAGAGGACCGCCACAGGTTGACAGCTGTTACAGATGTTGAGCGAGTAACAGAAGAAACAAGACTCTCAACTGAGTTTCAAAGCAACAACAGAGCTCTACAGGTACGTATTCTGTTTAAGATTCATGTAGATTACAAGCAAACTGATGATTCTGTTAATAATAATAGTAAGTTAAGCAACTGCTGTGAACTTTTAACTTTGCTTTTCTGTGAAAATAATCCTTTGACCACCCCAAACAAAATTAGGGCTGCATCTAACGGTTATTTTCATTGTCAAATGATTATTTTCTCGATTAGTTGTTTGGCCTATAAAATGTCGGAAAATGGTGAAAAATGTTGATCAGTGTTTTCCAAAGCCTGTGATGTGCCGTTGTCTTGCTTTGTCAGAAACCTTTTAGTTTAGATATTTAGTTTACTCTCAGAGAAGTAAAGAAACTAGAACATATTCACATTTAACAAGCAGGGGTCAGGACATCTTTGGACTTTTCTTCCATAAAGAAATGACTCAAAGTGATTAATTGATTGTCGAAATAGTTGGTGATTACTTCCATAGTTGACAACCAATTGATAAATGGATTATTCCTTGTAGCTCTAAACAAAATTACAATCACCTCAATAGTATTTTGTGTTTCTATTTTTAACCTGCTTTTAATCTTGTTTTACTCTGTAGCACTTTGGGATTGATTCTAACAATAAAAAGTGGCCTACAATAAAATGTATTATTATTATTATTATTATTATTATTATTATTATTATTATTATTATTATATTGTGGTGTAAATATCAGAGATGATATATAAAAATCAGATTTTTCTGCATGGCAATAAAAGGGTAAGGGTAAATTCTGGGATATATTCTACAGAGTGAATAAAAATCTGAAGCTGAAGAAATGAACTTCTAAAACTCCTAAAACAATTTGGGTTTCCACTCATTACAGATTCTACTACAGCACACACATACTACTACTACTAATACTACTACTACTACTAATACTACTAGTACTGTAATAGTAGATTTACAAACTGACTTAAACAATGATTTAAAAAGCCTAGCTGCTCCAGATGGTGTTAGACATTAACCAGAGATGACTTTTTATTTTTTGCCCATGTAACTGCAAAGGTGTTTCAAGTAGATGGAAATCTGAGGAGGCACAAAAAAAAACATAAATACCTCTGCCCTTAACCCACAAGCTCCTGAAAACAATTAAACTGCCACACTTTAATCCTCATCAACTTGATTTTATTTAATTTTATTTAATTGTTTATTTAGATAGAGACAGTGCATATTAATGGACATCAGTACAAGTGCACAATGTAAATATGCTAGAGTTAGCGCCATAGCTAATTTTCCCTTTTCTATTGTCCCTAGGCAGATACATAAAAAGAAAAACATAAAAAAACAAAACAATAACAAGCATGCAACACCCTCATAGTTTGAGAGGCAAGACAAACACTAACAACAACAGTCAAGTCAAAATACAACAGAACATGTAAATGTCACACATAGTGAAATGTGTGAGGCAGTTAAACGTGAGTGCAGCTTTGGTTTTCTAAAAGCCAGATTTTTAAATGACTTTTAAAATTGATGTATGTGGGACGGTCCCTTTTTGTGGGGGGCAGGCTATTCCAATCCGATCAATGTATCTGATGTGAGATCTGATTCCGTCTTGCGGCAGGCATCTGTGGCGCACCCGGCAGAGGATGCAGCTGGTTGTCATGGCAACAGTGCTGGCACTGGTGGGGGCGGAGCAGGGCTGCAGATCCAGGTGTCATCTGACCGAGGTCCGCATCCCCGTGGAGAGCTGTGGCATCACCGAGTGGATCAACACCAGCATGTGTTTAGGACAGTGTTACCACGAGGTAATGGATGACTCAAACGCGGAACATCCTAAGTTGTAAAACAGCATTTCTTAGTATTAACTAATGAGACATGTTCCAGCCTGTGCATTTATCCTGCTTGTATACAACTCTGCTCCAGTGTATAAAGCTGTCACAATTTGAATATTATAATGGTGTTCAGAAACATTATTGATTACTTTCTATGTTAGATAAGCTTGAGGGAGTTTTGTTGTTGTTGTTGTTGTTTACATTTAATTGATTTAACCTCAGTTCAGCTCAATACAACTTCATCACAGATTCCACTACAAATTAGACAGGCAGAGACAATTCTGTCGAATCACAGAACAAAAAGTGACAGGTCAGCAAACATTAAAAGGTTGAAAGTTAAATCAGTAATTTGATGACCATATGAGCAATTATTTAAAATGATAGGCTTTTAAAAACCTTTTCATTTTGCTTCGCAACTGAACAAAATGAAAAATACTTTTATCTGGATAACTTTATTGAGTCAAACCCAGAACCTTCTCAAATCTGGAACATGCCCTAACTGCAAAACCACGTTTTACTCTGTGAAGCGGCTCCTTGAAATAGTTTCCAACATTACCGACGTAAACAAACAGAAACAGAAATTCGGAATGACTTATGCTTTTATTATATATATATTATTATTATACTTAGTTGTGTTCAAATATTGGTCAAATCTGTCAATCAGTTACAGATTATAGCAGGTGACAATCCTGTGTTCTAACTTTTAGCGGTTAGACAGCCCCTTTGGTCTCCATTTGAATCAGGCTTTGCAGGGGTGGACTGGGACAAATATTCAGCCCTGGCAATTCCGTCCCATTACCGGCCCAATTTCAGACGGGACATATATTGCTTTATAATTGCAAAAACCAGGCTCGCGTGACAATTTGGCAACAGCAGCATGAGGCGCACTTACAGGCTCTCATAATGAAATAATACACTCAGTTCATAAAACCTTCAAATGAACTACCATGGCACCATCTTAGAATGGAAATGCTTGCATATTTAAAACATATTATTAGACGCAAGCTTTTATTTTGAAAAGTAAAAGCCCGACGGCACCAGACGGAAGGCTCCAGGCTGCAGCCATACAGTCTTGCATATTTTTGTCAAACTATAGTGTGAAATGCCAGTGTTGCCGCATTTGTTTGTTTTTTCCAGCGGCCCAAATCCGCCCAAGAGTGCATTGGCCCTTCTGGCGTTCGCCAGAACTGCCAGATTGCCAGTCCGCCTATGATGCTTTCTCTCTTCATCTGTTTGTACTGTTTACATGCGCAGGCAGAAGTCAGCAGTTTACAATAATCTGCCTTTATTTAAATGCCCTGGATTAAAGATACTTCTTGTTATGGTCATGTTATCACCTACACATGTGAGGGACTGAACTAGTTGCATTTACTTGCATGTGTTTATTTACTGTCATCTGTTGGTGTCGTTGACAGGATTCGCCCTACATCAGCCCTACTGGCAGGGAAAAACAGAAAGTCTGTAACGGGGACTGGTCCTATGAGGTGATGCACATTAAAGGATGTCCAGTGGGTGTCAGGTACCCTGTGGCCAGAAACTGCAGGTGTACCGAATGTAACCCGGAAAACGCGTACTGCGGGCACTTTCACGGACACGTATCCAGCTGTGTCTCATTTTAAAGAAACCTCTTGTCTATCCTACATTTACTTATTATCTTTGTGTCACTTGACTTGGTACCAAAATAAACATGTATCACTAAGTTTTTTTGTCTTTTTTCATAATTTGTCCTTTAATTTCTCAACTGTCTTTAATCAAAATCATCAGTCACACATTTCAACCTGATCTGTTCTGTCGTTAATACATCCAACAATTTGTCAACACAGATGAAATGTCACAAGTCAGTGCAGAATAAATTGACTGTAGATGTAGCAGCGAGATAGCAGAGTGACTTTAAAGTCATAAAGGTCGACTGAGAGATTAAATGTCTCACCAACAGTTGCCCTTTGCTGTCCTGACCAAAGTGACTGACCCCTAAAATTCAATAATCCTGCGGTCCAAGTTTTCATGCAGAGAATGGGAGGTCGTCCCATAAGAAAAAGAGCAGGCCTCACCTCTTTTTTGACAGGTGGAAATGAAAATATAGAGTTTGCAGTATACCCAAAAGCTCCACTGAAGTGCCTGCTGATCAGTGGCTCTCTTCAGTAGGCCACACTAAATTTAGAAACAGCTCAGTAGGCAATATCTTGCATATTTGTTTCTACACTTGAGCCATTATCCCATAAAGGCCCTTACTGTGATGATGCTGCCACTGTTTATTGTTTCTGCACTGTTGTTAAAGTAAGAGTTCGACATTTTGGGAAATATGCTTATTCGCTTTGTAGCCGAATATTGGATGAGAGGAACTCTTGTGTCCAATTAAATACAAAGCTACAGCCAGGAGGTCGTTAGCTTAGCATAGCATAAAGGCTTGGAATGTGGAAACAGTTGTAGTTCAGCAGATAACCCCCTACAACCACAACGTGTTGTTTTTTACTCTTTGGTTTTTCTACACATTAAACAAATGAGATATGACGTGTTAATCACTGAGCTTTAGAGGTGTTGGTATATGTGGATAGGTTTTTACCTTTGGAAAGAGTCCGTTTAGCTGTTTGTTTTTAGTCTTTATGCTATGCTAAGATACACGTCTCCGAGCTGTAGATTTATATTTAACAGACAAATATGAGAGTGGTATCAATCAATCGATAAAGTAAACAATTGTATTTTCCCCAAAATGTTGAATTATTACTGTTGTGCCTATGTGTGTGTCTGTGTCTTAACCCTTTGAAACAGGTCCATGTTTAAGTTGCCTTAAACAACAGGACCTGCTAGCAGCTTTTATGTGTTTTGTCTTGAAGAAGACTTAAAGGACAAATCCGGCGCAAAATGAACCTAGGGGTTAATAACACATGTGTACCGAGTCGAACGTTCTCTGGGATTTGTTTTCATGCTAATCGAATGTGACCAGTTTTATCGCAAACCGCTAATTAGCTTATAACGCTAGTTGTCGGGGCACAGGTAAAGTAAAAAGAAATCGCTATTTCTATACCACTAAAAAGGCTCAAAATAGCACCACACTTCCACGGTAGCATAATGAGGGTCCCTACATGTAAACCGAAGCATTGACAACTTTGTAAGTGTACAGACAGTTTATTAAAAAGATAGTTTATAAAGAGAGTACTGTTCGCGTATACAGGCAGGCGCTATCTTGGGAAAACAGTCACGACCAGTCAAACGACGAACGCCGTGCAACGTGAGCTGAACTGTCACGCCCGCCTGTACATCAGATCCGTAGTGAGATACACCTGATGGATTGTGGGTAACTTTAGCTTCCGTTATTGGTGTTAGCCATGCTGCTGGAAGACATGCTTTTGTGCTAATAAAAGGTTAATATTCCATCGTAGTCTAGATTATCATTGTTATATCTAGTAACATGAAACAGTGAAGAATATAACAGTCTCTATAATACAGTTTGGAAAAGGCTTGTTTTTAGCCAAAAGCAGGTGCAGCTTCTGAGTGTGCAGATTGCTGGCTTAACATCTTATTAATCCTGAGACATGGACAAACCTGAGGTCTCCTGCTAATGACAGAGAACTCACTCATTAACACGAGAAGCTGTTAATTACTACCTACAGTGTTGTAACTTGGCAACGTACCAGCTTTTACCCCAACATGATCTCCTTTAGTGTGGCAGCATCTCATTCAGTATAATGGGTTGTCAGCATTAGTGAAGGAATTTCATTGAGAAAATAATAATAAGTATGAGTGGGAGAAAGCTGGATGTAACATCTCTTTTTTTCTAACCAAAGAGAAAGAGGGAAAAGTGAAAAAGATAGAGCAGCTCCAAATGATGAGTTATTCATTTTTATTGCTTGTAAAATGGAATATTAAAGCTAAAATATGGTAAAGAAATGAAGAGAATAATTACACCACACAGGCGACTTTGGGCTTGTTGTGACAGTTTAGTAACTTTTTAAGCACTGCAAAATTTTTGTACCACCGTGTATCTTTTCTCTATTTTGACATGTTTTTTTGTCATGAATGGGTATTCCAGCATGCAGTTGAGGGACTCACGTGGGATAGATTAAACAAAGAATGGTCCAAAACGAAGCTGCAGGGGCTGAGATATTCTCACTTTCAGAACCTAATATGGGTAAAGCTCCCCAATAATTTTTGGAAAGCTCCCTCCAGAGCCAAAGAAGACATTCAATGTTTTCACAAGCTGAATAGTACTCCTTATAACACGTAAACTGAAGTTAAAATGGGCCAAGTTCCCCTGTGTACTGTCTCAGAAAGAAAATTAGGGCAAAAACAACTCTATTAGCGTGATTTCTAGAAATCAGCGTTTAACATTGTTGCTGTAAAGTCTAATTTGGAGTGATTTTAAATGTGTGCAACTGGAGAACACTTGTATTCAAAGTAAAGCATATGAGATTTCAGCCAGCCAGTAGTGCAAGGGTCAAAGCCAAAGTCCCCTAACAAGTGAGACAATCGCTGAAATGATTAATGATAGAACGTAATGGAAGAGAGTGATCAATGACAGAAAAAAAAAAAAAGTTGTAAAAGATATAAAATGTGGCTTTACCCAAACTCACGGAAATGGAAAAATTGATACATTGATAGTGGACCATATAAGTTTATTTCTAAAGTATACTCTTTGTTAATATCTGAATGTCCTAAACCGGCTCTGTATAGGTCTAAGGAGAGGTGGGAATCAGACTTAAATATCACGATTGAAGACCAACGTAGGTCAGTGTTGTGTCAAGACAGTTTATCTGCCACAATTAATGCACGGTACAGGCTTGTCCACTATAATTTCCTTTATCAGCTGTATGTGACCCCAGAGAAGATTCACAAGTCTAAGCCTGATCTATCTGATACATGTTTCCGATGTGCTGCAGATGTGGGCTCTTTCCTACACTGTACTTGGTTGTGTGTGAAGGTGAGAGATTTCTGGATTGACTTTTGTGATGTTGTGTCTAAGATTAATCAGATTTCATTACCTGTTGACCCAGAATTTTGCTTGCTGGGGAACTTTGTGAAAATTGATAAACCACTAATTTTTGGAAATAGCCCTGGCAGTGGCCAGAAAATGTATTGCCGTCACATGGAAGTCTGATTCCCCTCTATCCATGACTAAATGGTATTTAGAAATGAATAACTCTGTGCCTTTAGAAAAAATAACATATAATCTTAGAAAGGGATACAACACCTTTATTAAAATGTGGCAGCCCTATCTAGATTATGTGGATAATGTGTTGTTGGAATGTGACTGACCTCGAAACATTGTATGCCTACTTTAAAATATTGGAGCATCCTTTTGGGGAGGGGGGATGGGGGATTATTTGTTTGTGTTTGTTCTTGTTCTTGTAAACTGGAAAATAAAAATAAAGTATTCCAAAAAGATATAAAATGTGAGAAGATTACAAGAGTATTTGTCTGACAGCAGCATACTGCAGCAAGTTCAGGAAGAAGATAAATGAGAGAGGGAGCTGAAGTATTTCTTAGACAGACAAGTTTTCAGATTGTTGTGTGGAGGAAAAGGAGTTAAGACTAGATGGAGAGATGATCGACCCTGCAGGGGAAGCTTAGCTAAGCTGCTTGTAGTAGAGGAATACAAGCTGATATGAGATAGACTTTGGCCTTCAGGGTCCCTGCTCTCTTAGCCTGTACTATATCACAATGTCAACATTTCAATACAAACACTCTGAGGAGCACAGGCAGCAGAGGGAGTGCAGGATAGATGACATGACACAATCTCAGGAATATGCAGCTAAAGTGATATAGTTCCTCTCCAGAAACGCAAACAAAAGGCATTAGAAGAGCACAAACCACTGGTGCTGAATAATCCTCCAAAGACATAATTTCTACAGCTTCGGTGAAATTAAATCAATTGAATTCAAACCCAAAAGCTAAAACTGGAATTTGGAAATCAATCTCTGTGATCTCTGTTAGTTTCATAGTTATGGCTAAAAAAAAAGACAATAATGGACTCCCATATACTGTAAATCGACGGCAACATCTAATTAATTGTTCTTTAGCCATTATTGACTGGAGATTATCAAGGAAATGGTTAAAAAAAGAAAAAAGCAGCTCACAAACCCACAAATGTGCATGTAAAAACAGTGACTTTTTGCTAGAGGTTGAAGTCAGTTTGTCGATTTTCTGCCTATTGCTAGAAACACAAAAAATATTATTTTTTATTATTGATTATTTGTTCCATTAATCATTTTTTTCCACACAAAAAAATAAATCGCTTATCACAAGTTCCCATAACCTGATGTGATGTCTTATATACACTATCTAAGATTTAATATTGCACATATTTTGTATATGCCACTTCTCATGCATAAGCTATGATCCTTATCATTTAACTTATGTATATGTTGGACATTGGGAATATTCACCAGTTGATTTTTACATTTGGTTTGCACCTCCTTAATAATTGTTATTTTTTATATTGTACTTTATTTAGTATTTGCACTGTTCATACTTTGTACTGCAACTGATGCAATTTCCCTCTGGATAGTGTACAGATACACAGATACACTCTAGCATAGGAGAAAATAATGCTCTGGGTTGTTTGCATTTCTTCAAACCAATCACAATCGTCTTCAGCGGCGCTTAGACAGTGGCTCTGCAAAATACTCTTGCCGTGTGTACTTCGTCCAGAGCAATCTCCACCAATTGGTCCCAAAAAGTCCTAGTTAGATATCAAATGTCGTAAACATATTCTTTGTAAATCTTTACAAATCATTCCCCCGAGAATGAAACATGCCTTATTGCACGATCCAAATTTTCCAAAAAAAACTTTTTGTAGCTTGTTAGCTCGAAGTTTGTTGTCGTTTCCCGAAGTGCAGAGAGCAGAAGCCGACAGACATCCTGGATGGGAGGTTAGCCACGCGTCGGATGTCAGGCTTCATCCTAGAAATGTACTTCTGTTGATCCAGACTACCCTGAGGATTAATAAAGTTTAAAGGTAAATCAATGACATTACATTTCTAATGATATAAAACAAAGAAAAGACACTCTCAACAAGTATCGGATGCATTGCCATTGACGTTCATGTCCGATTCAGGATGAATTGGCGTCCCTTAACTGTTTATGCAGCGCCTTCATCAGGTCAATATGTAAAGTTGTTGTTTATGAAATACCTGCAAAACTAATGACAATGCCGCTCAGTTACTCTTTGGGTTTATTGCTAATTAGCAAGTTAACATGCTAACGCGCTAAACTAAGATGGTGACCATGGTAAATATCATGCATGTTAGAAATGTCATTGTAAGCATTTTAGATCGATTAATTGACCAATTGTTTTAGCACTACTGAATTTATTAAAACAAGTTTGCCACATTTGATTCGTGATAGTATATATAGGCCTACTTAACTACACACACATAAAGGAGTGAAAGATGGGACAGCCACAATACTTCATCTTCTCTGTCAACATGCAGACGAACCTTCGACCTACTCACTCTCATGTTCATAGATTTTGTTTCAGCCTTTCAACTCCACACAGACTCTTCTGTCACGTCTCCACTTCACTGTGAACAAAGGAGGCTGGATATCTGCTGACAGATTTCAGTCCATTTAGGTCATTGGTGTCCTTTAACAGCGGCTTGGTTTAATCCAGCGGCTCCCCGGAGGTTTGTGCTCTCTCCTCACTAATGACTGCCGCAGCCAATATTTAGATATTTTATAGGTTTATAGATGAGTCTGTCGCTCTGCCAGAGGGAGGAAATGGACGCGTGGTCATGTAGTGGATGGCTTTTTGTCAGGTTATGGTGAATTCTTCCTTGAGTTGAATTTCATAAAAACTAAGCATACAAAGTTATTTTTTAGGTTACTTACGGCACAATCCAAAGGACACTATTATCACTACTATCTTTTATTAACGGCTGGGTGATTTAAGACAGTGGGAATACTGGGGCACATCAATCTGAAACGTTTAAGAACCTGAGCTGCTCGATGTCGCGCCATCCTCCGGGGCTGGAAAATGAAGGCAAAAATTGCAGTTCCTCGAATGGCCACTTGAGGCCGGCTCCAAAAGTAAGTCCATCCCAACAGAACTCCATGTTTACAGCAGAATTTAACAGAGTTTCTCGTTCATGACAACTGTACAGGGGGGTGAATTATTATATAACTCACTTGTTTATTGTATTAGGGCCTAAAACTATGCATAATTAACGGCGTGCCGCTTTAAAAGGACAAGTGGCTGCTATCACAGGTGGCTAGCTTAGCAACCAAGGCCCGCTTAATTCGGCCCGCCTCAGCTCCACCCACGCTCCACCTCTTTGCCCTTTTTTTGGATTAGCTGTGAGCAGGCAGAGTCAGGAACTGCCAAGATGGCGACAGCCAGAGCCGCCCACATTGAAAACCTTCAAAAACCTATGGGCGACTTCGCAGAGACCATGTCCATGTTTCACCATGTTTTATACAGTCTATCCTAAAAACATGACATGAAGGATTCAATTCCAAACTTTATACCAGTGTATTCATTATGGAGAACCTTTGACCAGTGGCGGTTCTAGAACCATTTCAAATGGAGGGCCAGGCTGGGGCCACATGCGATTTTAGGGGTACCAAATAAGCACAAGTGTTATTCACCACCAACCCTCCATAGGTATGGTTCTACAAAAGACTTACGATACACATATAACAATACACACAAGAATACTCATTCAGTGCTAACCTACTAATTATAACTCATTTAGTTTATCACCGCACATGAATAATATCCCCTCTTTGGGGATAAAAATGTACGTATGTATTTATTTATTTATTTTAATTTATTTATTATTTCAGGACAATGCAAGCACATTGATGAACATGTACAGCAGTAAACGTAAAAATGCCAGATTGTAGCCCGGGGGCTAATTTCCATTTGTAGTCCATTAGGCAGGTTGAAGATACAATATAAATACAATAGTAACATTTGCTATATAAAACAAGGAGAAACAGAAAGAAAGAAAAATAAAATGAAAAAATTCATTAGTAGGCGTTAAAACAGAGTACTCATTAGTATGCTCTACTGGGCTAATACAGTACAGCATACAGTTCGAGGTGGTTGCACGTTTGGTTAGCTCTAAGCCACAACTTTACTTGGCTCTTAAAGGTGGCCAAAGTGGGACATTCCCTTATAGTTGGGGGTAGTATGTTCCATAATGCACTACCTTTAATAGATAGAAAAGATACGAAGGTTTTTCTAAAAGAAACCTACCCCTTTGTCACAGTTAGGGAGGCCTGAGGGTGGTCGAGGCTTAATGTTATGGGGGCACTGTAGCCCTTTAAAAAATGAGGTGAATGCTGTATGAAGACAGTGGCAATGAAACCACAACAGCAAACCTACATTTATTAAAACAACATGTTTTTTGTGATGTTATCGTAAGCTGACTGCACACCACATTTCCCCCACAAGACAACAATGTACATGCCCTTTAATAAAAACAAAAATATCCTCAAAGTTCAAATTTGACAGGGCCGTGCTTTTCAGCTCATGCTGCAAATGTTCCCTGAAAATAAGCGAGAGGATATGGAGAGAAAGCGACCATGGGCTGCATGACACTCGACCTACAGCCGAGCGCAAGGACAGCTGGATGTGTATAAATGAGACATTACTGTCAGCAGATTGGCAACTCTTTCTTTAGCCCGTGTGATGAACTGCTGTGTCATGTTGCCTTTGGTCAGTGTGTCGGGGGAAGCAAATGAGATAGGTCTTCTTGTGCGTCCAGTCTGTGATAAATGGGCAAAGAATTTCCTAATGGAAATAAAAATAAATTACATTTTTTAAAGGATGACTCTACGGACACATTCATTAATGTCTTTACTTGTTAAAAGGCTTCCATATAACATCACACCGATGCTTTCTATAACACCCATAAACGAACGGTATGCTGTCATTTACAGTAGGAGGGATTACCTTCCCTTACACCACTGCCTGACTGAACATTGGACAGATACAGTGGGACTAAAAGTTAAGCCCTGACATTTGAATTACTTGCTTGTTAGTTTTTCCCCATTTAAGAGAGAATCTTCTAATTCATTCCGGTAATTTAACTCAGTGGTATACAATTCTGTTGATTTAACTCAGTGGTATACAACAGCTCTAGACTGGGTAAACCCAGCCCGATCTGCCGGCGATTTTTGATCTTGATTGATTGGTTGAAGGACTATCCAATTGCATACAGTCATTTGAACTATGCCCGTTGATCACGCCTCTTGTGCAGTAGAAAATACAGAGCAGACTCCCCAGACTAATGTTCAATCTTAAAAGATTGAGCTTGGTCTGGTGATAGCCAGACTACAACAGCTCCTGAAGTAGAACTGGTCATGCATATCCATATTACAGTTTTTTACAACAGCTTACTCACGTTTTTCAAAACTATGTCTCCCTTTTTCAAAACTCTACACACAATTCCCAAAACTGCACACAAACATGCAGAATGCCTCATATCTCCTTCAAAATGCCATAAACACACCTCAAAATGAAGCATTTGCATCAAATGGCAAACACTTTTTTCATAAAAGTACATTTTTGGATATACCATGTACACACTGTTGCTCCAAATCTAAAGCTCTTTTGTCTTTCATAGGCACACATTACATTTCCATACAGTAACAGTAATCTGCTGAGAGTGGTTGAAAAGTACACTGCAAACACCAATGCAATGTTCAAACAGAAAATATGTATTTGGCAAAAAAAAATACTGTTGTAGCAGTAGCACAGTGTTGTGTACAGTAGCATACAAGAAAAAAAAAACAACCATAAAACTGGTTTGAATTATGGAAGCCACTGTAAAACGACTCAAGTTGGGCTGGACTCTCAGTCCAGCTTCTGTCATGGTGGTGGTGGTGCAGTGGATATGACACATGCCTGTAGTATAGGAGATCTGGGTTCAACACCCACTGTGATACATCAACCAATGTGTCAAGATACTTAACCCCTAGTTGCTCCAGAGGCATGCAACCTATAGCAATTGTAAGTTGCTTTGGATAAAAGCATCAGCTAAAGTGACATGTAATGGTTAAACTGCAGTTGATCACATCATCAGTAAGTTTGGCCCTGATCTCATCAGAGATGGTTCTCCTTTGCCCTTGTCTTCTTCCAACTCGTTTTCCTCCTCTTCTTCCTCCTTGAACTTGTCTTGGTTGTCGTCCCCTGCCTCTCCCTCCTACTCCCCTTGCTCTGTCTATTGTTGACCTTTGACCTATGTATAGGTCTATACTAAAGCAGTGGTTGGTTAGTGATCAGTTAAGCAATTAGTGTTTGCACGTCTGTGTGTGTGTGTGTGTGTGTGTGTGTGTGTGTGCGTGCTTTCCAAAGATCATGCTGAGCTTTTCTTCTTTCAATGGCCAGACCAAAAAAAGTATCCCTTTCTCTAGATTAACTGTTATCTTTTAGTTATCTTTCCAGATAAACAGAAATGTAGCTCAGCGTAAATCCTTTCAGGGACACTTCTATAACTTTACCACCTCTCTCCTAAACTGATCAGCTGTTTCAAGGTGTTCACTTTTCAGTTAAACCAATCAGTGCCGGCCATGTATTTCACAAGCCAATCACAGCATGACATCCCTGCTTTTAAAATATGTTCTCTCCTTTGCGGCTGTCAGTTGTCATTTCAGGCAAAGAGTGAGACCCTCCTCCTCCCCTTCCACCTCCATTCGTCTTCACCCACGGCACCCTGGGTCTTCTTCCAGCGACCGCTCCCATCGGCCGGTCTTCGTGCTCGTGACGTTAAAGTTAGTCCTGTTGTTTTAAAGTTCTGCCTGGGCCTGTCACCAATGTTTGTTTTTTAAAAGTTATACCAATTGTTACCTGCCGTGGGTATTTTTTTTCACAAGAAAAGTCATACATACAGATGCGTTTTGAAGCTTGAACACTACAAACAGTCAGAGATTTGAAAAAAATATTTTATTCAATATGCAAAAAAAACAAAAAACATAATTGCTTATGAAGCCTCAAAAACTCCTTTTTATTACTAACTACTGATTAATATAATGTAAAATGTTTTCTTGAACATTTTTGGTCCAGCCAGTTTTTCTCTTAAATGAAAATATGCAACGTGTACATATACATTTCTCTCATCCATAAACGTCACAGATGTTTCAAAGTGTGTCATGATTCCAGTTGCGTATTTCAGATGCATTATGATTTCACATCAGTTCTCACTTCTTTAATAATCCAAATAGAACAGAAATGAATTATTAAACTTCACAGAATTCAGCAACTCAATGGGACAAAGTGGAATTTGGCATTTCACCTGAGACAGTTAGACATTAAACAATCAGGTGAAGTTCTTCCCACGCTCAGTTGGTAGAGAGGGCGCCCTTATATAGAGGTATAACTCCTCGACGCAGCAGGCCCGGGTTCGACTCCGACCTGCGGCCCTTTGCTGCATGTCATTCCCCCTCTCTCTCCCCTTTCATTTATTCAGCTGTCCTGTCAATAAAGGCCTAAAAATTCCCCAAAAATAATAATAATAATAATAATAATAATAATAATAATAATAAAAACATTAACTGGAGAACACACACACAAAAAAAAAGCTTTAAAAAGGGAACTGGACCAACAATTTTAAGAGCAACAAGCACATCCAACACAATAGATAGATGGTGCACATTGTGGAAGATTCCTTAAAAAAAACCCATCAGTTTTAAATTGGTCCATCAGCCTGACTGTCAACGGAAATCGGGGAGCTATTTCCCAGAAGTCCCCTAAAGATTCGTCGCTAACTAAATGGCAAACTTGTTCCGGATGATCTCTCCGCCCTCCACCTCCACCTGCTCGTAAAGCCACTTCCTGTCGCAGCGGCACTCGACGCCACACTTGCGTGAGCCGCAGTCAGGGCAGGGGTAGAAGCAGCCCATACAATCCACATCCAGACAGTCACACATGTCCTTGTTGTTGGAGAGCAGTCGGCCTTTGCTGTCGTACACTCTGCTCTTGGCTCCAACAGCCTGCCTGAAGGCACGAGATGAAAGATTGACATTACTGATCGAGTTTTCTTGAAACATTTTCCACTCAGTGGGTTTTCCTTTCATTACCGTTTCCGTTTTATTTGTATCCGACTCTATAAAATAATTCCCTACATATGGCAAATATTCACAAACAAAAAAAAATATTCACAAACTTATATTTTCTGTCTTGACAGACAATGAGACTCTACTGCGCCCCCTATAGCCACTGTGGTACTAAACAAACAAACAAGCAACCAAGAAGGTCTAGTAAAAGTAGAAACAACATCCCAACTTAAGAAAAATTGCCTGGCCCTGTCACCAATGTTGGGGAAGTTACTTTAAAAAAAAGTTTGGGTTTTTTAAACCTATATCTATCATATGTTGCAGGAGTGGTTTAAAGGCTTCTATTTTATGTTTTGGCTACTTTTTTCTGAATCCATTGTTACCTCTGTGAATTAAAGGACAATTCCGGCGCAAAATGAACCTAGGGGTTAATAACATACATGTACCGAGTTGAACGTTCTCTGGGATATGTTTTCATGCTAATCGAATGCGTCTCTTGCTTTAAACAAGCTACCGCAAACCGATGGTTAGCTGCTAACGCTAGCTTTCGGGGCAGAGGGTAAATCGCTATTTCTATACCACTAACAAGGCTCAAAATAGCACCACACTTCAACAGTATAAAGACAGTAGCGTTCACGTTTACATGCGGGCGCCATCTTGGAAAACAAACCACGAACGCTGTGTTTGAGCTATGTTACTGGTTACTGGTTGCACGGCGTTCATCATTCGACTGCTCGTGACTGTTTTCCAAGATGGCGCCTGCATGTAAACATGAACGTTACGGTTTTTAAAATCTATCTTTTTAATAAACTGCCTGTACACTTACAAAGTTCTCAATGCTTCGGTTTACATGTAGGGACTCTCATTATGCTACTGTTGAAGTGTGGTGCTATTTTGAGCCTTGTTAGTGGTATAAAATAGCGATTTACCCTCTGCCCCGAAAGCTAGCGTTAGCAGCTAATGCTGCGTTCCAGGCAACCCGTAACTCCTGTTTTCACAACCTTCTACCGATGAAAGTGCCCTGGAACAGCAGTCAAACCTGTAACTTACTACTCGTGAACTCGTACCTGATCATTGTACTCCCAGTTACAGTTTTGACGTCACACACACAAACAACGTCGACCCCTGTTGATGCTGTACAGACACCGGTGATTAACAGTGAGAAATAGAAATAAATAGGCAACGTAAAATAATTCTGCACATTGTAATCAAAACAATACACATTGTTACTGCTACAGGTTATGTTTATTAAATGAAGCCGACTA